>NW_022713615.1:1596047-1620469 GCF_011630105.1 Anneissia japonica
CTAACTTATTTGGTTGCGTAATTTTTCTTCCATTTTTAGACCCCATTAAAATACCCAAATCAGTTATTAAATGGGTCTTATGCACCAAATTAATAATATATAGTTGGAAATGTTTCACCACAAAAAATTCCGGATTTTTAACTTGTCATTTTAGGGGGTAATCGTAGGTCAAAAGGTCATTCGGGACAAAAAATGCACAAAAATGCCTCGTTTTCATGGTGACCTTTGACCCTGTGGGCAAGTACGCTTGTTGTTAAAACTTGCACCATTAATTAATTTATATATGATGATCAGATGTTCCAAATATCAGCTTGGTGTCTTTATCCCTTCATGTTTAAAAAGCGATTTGAAAAAGGGTATATATTTTTCAATTTGTGATAGTATCAGTGCGTAAATGTGATAAAATAAATTTTTGAATAACGATAATATTAAAAATAATCTGCCTAGACCCTTGAAACTTATAATTCTAAAACAACTTTATGTGCTTATTTCAGGCATGCAGTTCGTTAAGGGATATAGGTTTCATTAGTAAGATATGTCCCCCAAACAATGGCCCAAGTGCAAGAATTGCGCAATAAAATTGTATTTACTGTTGATTTCAAATGAGCATAATATTATCCGTGTACTGTCTAGAGCCGTGAAACCTTTTATTCTAGGACAACTTTTTGTGTTGATTTCAGTTATGCAGTCTGATTTCAAATGAGCATAATATTATCTGTGAATGGTCTAGAGCCATGAAACCTTTCATTCTAAGACAACTTTTTCTTATTGCGCAATTTTAGCACTTGGGCCATTTTTGAGGCAAAATATCTTACTAATTAAACAATTTATCCCTTTAACAGACTGCATAACTGAAATCAGCACAAAAAGTTGTCCTAGAATGAAAGGTATCACGGCTCTAGACAGTACACGGATAATATGCTCATTTGAAATCAACAGTAAATACAATTTTATTGCGCAATTCTTGCACTTGGGCCATTTTTGGGGGACATATCTTACTAATGAAATGCTATATCACTTAACGAACTGCATGCCTGAAATAAGCACATAAAGTTGTTTTAGAATTATAAGTTTCAAGGGTCTAGGCAGATTATTTTTAATATTATCGTTATTCAAAAATTAATTTTATCACATTTACGCACTGATACTGTCGCAAATTGAAAAATATACCCCTTTTCAAATCCCTTTTTAAACATGAATGGATAAAGACACCAAGCTGATATTTGGAACATCTGATCATCATATGTAAATTAATTAATGGTGCAAGATTTAACAACAAGCGTACTTGCCCACAGGGTCAAAGGTCACCATGAAAATGAGGCATTTATGTGCATTTTTTGACCCAAATGACCTTTTGACCTACGATTACCCCCTAAAATGATAAGTTAAAAATCCGGAATTTTTTGTGGTGAAACATTTCCAACTATATATTAATAATTTGTTGCATAAGACCCATTTAATAACAGATTTGGGTATTTTAATGGGGTCTAAAAATGGAAGAAAAATTACACAACCAAATAAGTTAGGGTGTTTACGAACCAATATTTTCGTAACGGGGTCCGGTATACCAAAAGTCATGTCATATTCCTGTTCTACAGCCAAATGTTAGTCTAGATATCAATCTGAGACGGTACCCAGCCATGATTTTCTGAAAATTTGTTGAGTTGGCACGGAATGACCCTACTAACAATACTGTACATTTAAATGTATTTTGAAGGTGATTTCCAGAAAATATTTATTATATTATTTAAAATTTTCATTAATTTTTGTTGAACGTACAGTATACATGAAACATTTTGGGGTTACGGTAGAAGCGTTCTCGTTCGCGGCCCTGTTTTAACTAATTCTACCAAATCATCCAGGGGTCCCAAGTTGCCCTCAAGCTTCTCCCAGAAAATAACCACTTTCCCTCAAATTCAAGATGTTTTTAACAACTGAATTAAGGCCTGTTTATACTTCAACGATAATGATAATGATAAAAAAGCTAGAAAGCAATTGTTCATATAGAAAATAAAAGAAGTAAGAGAAGTTTTTACACTAGAACGATTCGATAACGATTTATCAGTTATGCAATAACAAAATATTTTGACAAATCAAAGCAGATGATGTCATAATCATGGAAAAACATTAAAATCGTAGTAGTAGCAACGATTTTATTGTTTTTTCATGATTATGACGTCATCTGATTTGATTTGTTAAAATATTTTGTTATCGTATACACGATAAATTGTTATCTAATCGTTCTAGTGTAAAAACTTCTCTTATTTCTTTTGTTTTCTATATCAACAATCACTTTTTAGCTTTTTTATCGTTATCGTTAAAGTATAAACAGGCCTTTACAGTATCTGTATTATCAATTGTTTCCCAGTGCGAATGAGTACACCATGCACAGCAAAATATAATTGGAAGTGTTAAGATAGCTCATTAAAACAGATCTCCCGAATGTGGGTTCTTCCAACTTGTGACCCCTGCACACCAACCTTATGCTTTTAAAATTAAGCTGCTTTCAATTTTTGCGACGACGCAATGCTAGAACGGAATGCGTAACCGTCCTTCCTGGTGTCCTACGTTCTCGCATATGTAGATTTGGCCAAATTGCGTTCCAGAATCTACTCAACGAGGTGACCTTAACGTTCTCAAATGTGCAGATGACTTTTAGTGACGTCATTACATTCTGCATCCTACCCGACGTCGTACAATGGAAAGCTCCCTATTAAGACTACTCGTTAGAGAAGAAGCAGTCATCAATGTCAATGTACGTGTTATATAATATATGCCTATATCTGCCCACTGCACAGATAAGCAAGACCAGCTTATGTGCAAGGAAATACCCACTGATCTCTACTATAATAGCTGGATTGCTCATTGGCCAATCCTTGTACAGAAAAAAGTGAGGCCTCCGATGCCTTGTTGGAGGGCCTAAGTGACGTACCAGTTTAGACAAGTTTCTTTTGGCATTTATTTAAATTATTGTTAAAAATAACGAGTCTTGCAATACTTTTCAATAATAAATTAAAATTTAACGTGGGAATTTTTTTCAAACCATCTAACACTAGACGCGATTGTTATGCAGTTTAGAAAAGAGTGAGCGGAGTTGCGTTGCTATAGTAACATCGATCCAAACAATGCAAATAACTTCGATTGCGCTTTTTTAAGCTGCATAAAAAGCCACGTCAAGATTAGATGATTTGAAAAATAATCATTTTGTTAAATTCAAATGTATTCTTAAAAAGTTTGAAATTTTTCACAATAGTGTACATGTAATTTAAACAAATGCCAAAAGCAACTTGTCTAAACTGATACGTCACTCAGGCCCTCCAACATGGCGTCGGTGGCCTCACTAAAACCAGCCAATGAGCAGTCCAGTTATTATAGTAGAGATCAGTGGGAAATACCCTCCTACAATAAAACCTGTAATGCACAGAAGAAATAAAACTAAACATCTGGTTTTTGTAAACTTGTATATTGACATGAAAGGAAGTAAGTTAAGTATTTACTAAACAATCTTATTGTACTTGGCTAGAATGAATGAAAATTTGTTCAACTGTGTTTTTTAGTTTTTTGTTTTTTGGGTTTTTTTTGGAGAAAGGCATAAACATTGAATTTTTTTTTGTAATTTTTTTACCATAGAACATTTTATAATATTGCTCATATGGATCAGTTGTCCTTGATAACCATACTTTAACAAATTGATAACTTTACTGGTATAATTATTATCCCAGCTGTACTGGTTAATTTTTAAAACATGCTTTTATATTTGTATTTTTAAATTAATACTTAAACAATTATAATTATTAAATGAAATTCTAAATGTAAATTTACGTAGATTAGATCAATGAAAAATGAACATAGTAATCCTTATGTGTTCATTAATAAGAATAACGTTTTTCAATCTTCTAATTAATTTTATATAGTTTAGTTTCGACCTAGGCAAACCTTGCTAAAAAGGTACACTTTCTCCATCGAAAGGTTTCTTCTAAGAATGGAATGACCTGTTCGAAGCACAAACTCCTGTAGACCAAACCCAGTACCGTTACGATTTTTAATTGTGCGGGAAATCAATTCATAATTCAACTTAATGTAATATATTGTTTATTGAAGAAAATGCTCATTTTGATGTGGTGTTGCTAGGTTATTATATAAAATGAACCTTGTTATCAAATAAAGATAAGCATTAGTGATAGATAGATATATCAGGGATTTATGAAAATAATAGATAAAGTATATAGATAAAACTGTAGAGAACTATAACAATATAAATATCAGTACAATATTGAATTAGTTTGTTTACTTGAATGATTTCTGTCTTCTTGTAATACTCCGATTGTGGTAAGCATAGCAATGGAAAGCACAACAAGTAAACCAGATTTTCGGGAGGGCAATGGACAGTTGAGTTGATCGTATGTCAAATGGAAGAATAATTTTAGTAATTTGCTAGATTAGTGGCTAGTGTAGGGATTTGACCTACACCTCCCCCACTTCGCACTTCATAGTGAATTCGGCTATATTGGTAGAAAATTCTACCCCAGTTGGTGCCAAACTTTCTTGTGGGTTTTGAGCATTCTAAAAATCTCAAATTTGCTTTTTTCTGCAAATTAATAGATCCATAAAACATATTGGAAGACTGTATCATTATGACTGGGACAGGCATTTTTTTCATTTTGTTTCGTTTAAAACGACAGATGAGATCGCGAAGACGAGTAAGAAACGAATAATCTCTATTATATCGTATACCAAAAGCACTTAGCATTTTCTTGGCAACATGAGAAATTATATTGCCAAGGGGTCTAAATAATCCAAAATGTTTTTAGGATTTAAACCTAAACAGTTACAGTTGTAATAATAAACTGAACTATTCTTATATACTCTCTTCAGTTTCGTTTTTAGTACTTTTGTTGATAGGTCTCCGATTTTCTGGCGATGGGGAACATATTTTTGACCATGTCACCAATTTTGTCGGCCATCGCTTAAAACATTTGGCGACGTGCACCATGTTTTTGCCGACCCAAAAAATTAAGTGCTTACAAGTACCAGTACAGTAATCAAGAAAGTTCATAAAAAATTATATATATTAACAGCTACAGTAAAGCCATCTACAGGATGTCTTAAATACATATAAAAATATCTTAATGTCGAAATATTGAATCCAACACTATGGCGTGTATTTCAATACTTGGAGCAAAAATCTACCGATCTTTCAGAATTGAACCTAAACAATGTTCTCCGTCTATCTTGTATTATTACACAATTTGCAACCCGAGAGTTTGGAAGAACAATTGAGTGTCTAAACATGTTTTAAGCTGAGACAACTATACACGTGTATAGTTGTCTCAGGTTTTAAGGTATAGCATGAACTAATTATCCGGAAGGTCCAAAAAGAGTACTCCAAAAAGATGGCGTTGGAAATGGCTGCCGTTTTTCAAATTTTAACGTAACTCTGCAACCAGACAGAAAGTTAGGTATTAAGCTTGTTGGTTATGGCATCTGGGAAATTAAAAAAAAAATTTTTTTTATACATATTACAAACACAACATAATACAAACATAATTAGGCCTATTTGATTTATTCGGTTATACAGTACAATTAATTAAAATATACAACATACAATTACAAAAATATATTTCGAATCATTAACTTTACTTTGCTAAGAGAAAACCTGGATAACTTAAAAAGCTTTAATGAGAAGTAATCTAAGACGAATAAGAACCAGACAGAAAGTTAAGTATAAATTCCGTTGGTTAAGGCATCTGGGAGGTACGTCCTGCATTCAAATATGACTTTGGGGCATATGTTTTTTTACATATCACAAACACACAGCATAATATAAACATAATTATTTGATTTACTGTATTTGGTTATACAATTAAAATATACAACATACATAACAATTACACAAATATTTTTCGAATCATAACATTAAGTTTACTTTGCTAAGAGAAAACCTGAATAACTTTAAAAAGTTTTGATGAGAAGTATCCAAGACAAATTACTGTACTTTATAAAAATCTAATAAACACAGAAAACACAATAGAAATATACTATTTAATAATTGCACAAATTAAAAATTATCCCATTTAAATTGGGCAGTACTGGTAGTATATATAATATGTATACAGTATTTGCATTACTAAGTTAAAGAAAATGGTCATAAGATTGAAAGTTCATAAACAATTATATATATTATTTTTTTAATTTAAAACATCCAACAACTACAGTAAAGCCATCTACAGGATGTCTTAAATACATATAAAAATATTTTTAAAATGCTATACAAATGATTAATTAATTTTAAACATTGTCAAATTGGAATTTGTTTAAATTATGCACTTGCCTTAGTCGCGGAAACTTCAGGTAGCGCACCGACCAATATAGGTGCTTGATTATCATGGGAAAAAAATTGGTAACATTGACAGTAATTGAATCCTTTAGTCTGGGATTGTAAGGCAGGCATATTAACTACAAAACTGTTCAACTCCATTCGTAATAAATCAATATATGCCATGCCAGTTCCCATACGTAATCAGTATAGTAAACACGTCGGATACGCTGGTTCAATGTTGACGAAATGTTACGTCGCTAATTCTATTAGAAAATTATAATTCCTGTTTAAAATGGGATGATATAGTATCAAAAAAGATGATAGGCCTACAATGCATCTTCTTTTTATGTAGATTTTGGCATGGCCTGATGGAGTTTAGTTCTTGCTGGCTTCCTTGTATCTACACCATGTAGAGTGTTTCCATTTTCAATTTCAATTTATTCTATTTGCTTGATTTCATCAATTTCCAAGTCATCTTCTCTCTGTGATACATTCTCGATTGAGTCTTCATAGTCGTATTGTTCACTGGCGCTGCGAAAATAATTAATGTTAATGCATTAACAAAATGTCAGTTGTATAATGAGCTAAACATTTTTCCTGATAGAAGTATTTAGATATAAAATTAAGATGAAAGTTTGTTTACCTTACGTTTACTTCGTTTAATATTTATTTCATTTATTTATTCAACCAGCATTTACAAGACAATAAAATACAATATGTGAAACATTGAAATGCTGGACAGGGGTAACGTAAGCAAAGTACAGTACACCTACACGCTGCTGTAACTCAATATTTTTTTTGTGGGGGTGGGGGGAAGATTCTGGGAGGGTTTTCAACATGCTGTAGCCCCACCTTGTTTACATTTTATCATGTTTTTAAACTTTAAAATAATAACCTGTAGTAAAGTTAGCCTAATTTAAAAATGTTTAACCTGAAAATATTAGTTCATCAACCAGACCCGCGTCACGAGGGGAAACATAATCCTGTGATAGGACACCATACCCCAGTGGGTTTAGGTGGTGACTAATCCATCTGAAATTTGTTGGCGCAGTGTGTGCCTGTTTTTATTCATAATAGGGAGCCTTTGATTTGTTCGACGACGCGACGCTAGAACGGAATCACTCATGCGTGACCGTCCTGCCTGGCGTCCTACGTTCTCTGCATACGTAGATTTTGCCAAATTACGTTCCAGAATCTGCTCGACGAGAAGCTCCTTAGTTCCTCTACAGATTATACTTCTAATCATGGTTCATAAGTAGGTCTATTCACAATAAAAATGTATAATACTTACCGACGAATTACTAGGATAATGAAGAAAATCAAAGCCATCAGAAATGCCGACGCCATTACTATAGAAGCCACAATAGCAGGAAACATTCCAAGTTCTATGCGTAAGATAATCGTAAAAATATATTTTATTAATACCATTATCTATGCAGAATTGTAAATAATAAAAGCACAGGCCCTATATACAGGGTATATAAGGTCTGTGATAAAAGTATTGTCATGATTATGCGTATTATCCTATTAGTATTAGGCCTATTAAGAATTCCATAATTAACACCCGCAAAAATCACGATAAAAGAAGTACACAGAAACATTAGGCGACCAAAAGAAGGATCAAAATTAACATGGACCGCGAAGGTTAAAAATTAAATCGAACACGCAATAGAAAAGGCACAAACACATCCTACGACAGAAACAAATGGCTCAAAGTATTGGTAAGCGTTATGTTACATGACGCATGACGTTACTTCTGTACTAATGATGATGACTTATAGTCATTATATTACATTTTGCATGTATTATTTAATATTTAAGATTGAAAGAACACTTTATTGCCCCATCTTATAATAGGAAATTTGTTTTTCCTTTCCAACAGAAACGGATAAAATTATATGAAAAACCTCAAGACAAAACAACTTGGCAATGACGAGAAATGCGTTAAGATATTAACAATTAAAGTATTGTAGTAAAAAAGTCAATAAAAATCACTGTTTAAAATTGTTTAAAATTTACTATGTCTACCTCAGAGACAAACCAGCCATTTTAGCAAAGAAAAAAATATAAAAATCTAGCATTCTGCTATAAAATTTAAATTGAATATTGCATCTGGAGTAAATGACTTTCTGTATCGGCAAGTATTTGAATTTAGGCCTAGCACTCGTAACCGAAAGCCACTTTTGTTAAAATGTAATTGTATGCAGTGGGTGTGTTTTATCCTTCATTTATTGCACATAATTCCTGCTCCATACGATTATGGTAAAGTTTCATTACTGAATCCAGTTCAATATCTCCTTTAATACATAGTTTTCTCCTCTTAACAATTCGTTCAAACTACTCCTTCTTGTAGTTAAACACCAAAGTTAAATTACCATAGTAGCAAATTAAGTTAAAAATTAGGACACTCTGTATAACTGCTTTGTAAAACAGTGTTAAAATGTTATGATTGACATTGAACTTTGAAAGCTTTCTTAGAAAGTATAGGCGATAATTGGCTTTGCGTACAGTATTTTCACAGTGTACTTTCCACGACAATCTATTGTCGGAGCATAATACAATTTTTTAATTGTTCCTGTTTACGAGATCAATATATATGAGCCGTGACATACTGATGGTTAAACCTTACAGATTTAATAAATAGAGGCGTACCGGTACCTCTATTGGAGCATTCCCCTATATAAAACATTTTAGTGTGTAGGCATCCTCTTGGTTCTAAATATGCTTTTTTTGAACAGAGAATTTTCTTTTAAACTATATTTACGATCAGGGGTGGCGCCAGGATTTGCCCGACGGTGGGGGGGGGGCTCCGACGAGGGGTCAGATTTCCCCGACGAAACCAAAGTGGGCGTGGTCGAGCTTCGATTAAAAGGTTTCAAAAGTGGTCCCGAAAATTTTGACAATTTATGGGTTTCAAATGCTTATTTAATCGATTTTAGAGTCTACTAACATGTAGAAAAATACATATATTTTTTTTCTCCCCGACGAATTGTGCTTTTTCTCCCCGACGGGGTGAGGGGGGAAGCTCTCCCCGACTGGGGGCCTGGCATCCCCCTCCCCTGCAGGCGCCACCCCTGTTTACGATTGCTATTTTATTTATTATTATTTGTTTATCCATGCATAACACACAATATTAACAAACCTACCATCATCTTCTCCAAGTTTTTTTCGGAATGCTGTTAAATCATCTGGAAAGAAAAACAAACATGAAGTGTCAAACAATTTTAAGGCCTATTTATATACAACGAAGAAGAGTGATTCTTAATCTTAAAATAAGGCGTCTTTAAAGAGATTTTTTTTGTGGAGTTTTGTGGAGTCTTTCTTTTGGGAGTGGGAATGAATAACCAGAAACAGTCGAGGAGCGGTTTATGAGAGAGGAGGTATAGGTTCTACATTGAAATATTTGTTATACAATTTTTCTCATTTCTGGACTGAATGAGACTACAACCAATATTGTGTGCTCGACCGAAAAGTCACACCGGTGGAGCTTACAACCTTTCGTTTATAATTAAAATGAGTTTAATGTAGGGGTAGAGCCAGCGGGAGGGGGGCAGCCACCTTCCCCGTCGGAGGAAAAAAATAATTCGTCGGAGAGAAAAAAAATAGGCTTATATGTATTTTTTTAACACTAGTAGACTATAAAATCGCTTCGGTACTCCTAAATTGTCAGTGCCTGGACCACTTCCGAAAAATTTTGAACGACGCCCGACCATGCCCACACTCATGGTATGCTCACTTTGGCTGATCTAAGGACTTCTGTGAGTATTGGTATAATTTATTACATTTACCTATACATTCCGGTAAGTTTCGATTCCATGTTCCATCTTCCCGGCAAGTTAACTTGGAAAATCCGTTCAGTCCGAAATGTTCTTGACAAGTGAAATTAACCGACATACCGACGTAGTAGAACGTTTGCTGAGGAGCAAACGTGCCATTTTGAACTTCACCTGGTGGATCGCATACGGCTACAGAAAAACAAACCATGCCCACACTCTGTAGGTGTCACCGCTGCATGGTATGCTCACTTTGGCTGATCTAAGGACTTCTGTGAGTATTGGTATAATTTATTACATTTACCTATACATTCCGGTAAGTTTCGATTCCATGTTCCATCTTCCCGGCAAGTTAACTTGGAAAATCCGTTCAGTCCGAAATGTTCTTGACAAGTGAAATTAACCGACATACCGACGTAGTAGAACGTTTGCTGAGGAGCAAACGTGCCATTTTGAACTTCACCTGGTGGATCGCATACGGCTACAGAAAAACAAAAAAAAAAAACAACTAAAAAACAATAACCACTCGAATCTTTATCTATAATCTCTGTAATGTAACTATATCTTGGTATCTTTATTAAAAAAAAAAAACGTGCAAAGGCGGTATACAACTGAAATGGAGCACATTTTACAAGAAAAACATCAAACCAGGTACATTAAAAAGGCGTGAAAAACCAAGCAATCATAACCAACACGGTACATACAACAAAATGTGAAATTCAAAATACTTTAACAAATTTAAGAAAGTCGAGGCAATAGAAAACATTTACAAGAAATGGAAAAGCTGCGAGAAGGTCATGAGTATTTCTTTAAATCTGAAGTGCCAACTCAGATTGAATGTAGGGAGATCTGAGTGTCTCTTAAAATAAAATGTTGCCAACACAGATTGAATCTATGAGGAGGTGAGGTTTCTTTTTTAATCCGAGTTACCAACACAGTTTCAATGTGAGGAGCTCATGATGATTCCTTTAAAACTGATGTTGCCAACAAAGATTGAATCTTGTTAGGTTTCTTTTTGAATCTGAGTTGCCAACACAGATTCAATGTTATGTTATGAGCTCTTGATAATTCCTTTAAAACTGAGGTTGCCAACACAGACTCAATGTGAGGAGCTCATGATGATTCTATAAAACTGAGGTTACCAACACATTCAATCTTTGCTAATCGTGAAAAGTTATCAATACAAATTGAATGCGAGAGGTCGTAGTAAATCTTTTAAATCTAAAGTGCCGAGTCAGATTGAAAGTGAGAAGATCGTAGAAGAGTTTATTTAAATCTTAATTAATTGATTAATTGATTGATTGATTGATTGATTGATTGCTTAATTATTTTATTTTTTTTATGTTGTAAATTTGACGAGCAATTACTTTCAATTTCAATTCAATTTAATGTGACATTAACACGTTCTTATCTTATCTTTTATACTACGAAGTATTAATACTTGTTTGTTTCATTGGTCATAGGCCTACGTACGTTTGCATTCTATCTTTGGTCCATCCCATCTGCAGTTTTCTTTACATATGATTTTCTCTGTTTCACCAAATTGCGATCGGTAACCTGGGGCGCAAGAGATATAAACATGTTCATTTGGCGCGTAATCATCTCTGTCGGGATGTATCAACACGTTGGCTGCCTGTATTGGCCGAGCACAGTTACCTGCAAAGATGTTGTTTATGTTAGTACAAAGCGCTTGCAAATTTCATTGGGAGTGGGGTGTAGGAGGAAGAAAAAGGAAAGATAGAGGAGAAGGATGAAGAACTGAAAAGAAAATAATAGCAGCTAATGTTCTTCTAATTTGGTTCCGATTCCATAATCCATCGAGAAAAAATGTAGGAAGGAAATGGTCTCAGAACCCCTTAAAATAACATTACTAGAAGAAGAATTGGATAATCTTAAATGTGGAAGTTAAAAAATTGAAAAGAAAATAATAGTGCGAATGAGATTTGTATGAATGATTATGAATCTGCTGGTATAAGATACATTTTCTCCATCATAAGCTCATGTATGGTATTACGGGCGGTGGTATTATGGTTGATTTTTGTCTGCTTGAGCGTGATGTTTTGCTTTGAACATTTTTAATTGGGAGACTGGGGGACGCGAGTTTCTTTAGGCGGAGTGGACCCCTCCCCCAGATGCGCCACTGCAAATTAGTAGGCTTATATATCTTAAAACGCCCTCGATAAAATAAGACTGCTTACTTACTTCTGCAGATGAGACCGGCCCGGCGTTGATCGCCCTCTGCGCAAGAAGTGTTATCAAGCTTGGATACACATTCGTCTAGTGACAATTCATGGCCGTAACAAATATAAAATCGCACGTTTATCGGTAGCGAAGCAGCAATACTAGTACGATATTTGGTCTCTGCTAATGCAACTTGTGCTGGACACGAAAACAGTTGATTACAAGCTACATTTGCTTCAGATATATTCCACGTTAATGGACACACTGTTCCCCATTTTTTGTTGAGTTGATTGCCAGGTAGATATTTTTCCAGCAAGCCACTTCTAGGACCGACCGTATTTCTTGTTACGCGTATATCTTGAAATAAATAAAAAGAATATATAACATGATATTATTGGCCAGTATGATAAATTATGTAGGCTTGTTTATAAAATGAGTATGCAAGTTATTCCCTATACTCTTTAGTTATACTCATTTTATAATACTAAATAATATAATTTAAATAAATGAATGCATACCGGTATATTATGTTATGTTCAACCATCAAATAAAATGTTACACAAGTTATTTGTTTTCCTTGATAATGACGTAAGTGAACGGTGCAAGTATTATAACCTATAACATCTATGTTTATGTAATAACTGTAACTTTCTCTGGAATCAAATAATTAGTTATACGGAAATGATAGGCCTATATTTGTATTTATCGTTAGGTCTAATTTTTTTTTTTTTTGGTAACATTTTTAACGAAATCGTTTTGCTTCAGTTTCACAGGGATGACAGACCCTGAACCAAAAATAATATGAGCCTATGCCCCTTACCTTGGCAATGTACTCTAGCAACTTCGTTACATGAATCTCCATTTGTGGTACTTGGTTCTCGATCTATGAGGTTCATACAATTTTCACATGTACTGCAACCCTTCTTCATACATATCCAGTCAATGACTGCCAATTTCTTGGATGTACCGTCCCCAGCCGGCTCGGACCACACGTTCCTTGCGTAGCTCCCGATATGATTATGTCGCATACAAACTTCGTGGGCACCTTCTTTTGACCATATCTTCCCGCAGATAGAATACCATTCTCCGCGATATTTTACCCTAACTAGCGAATTCAGATCCGGAAAACTTTCCAAACAGAATAGGCGATCATATCGATCTAAAATATAAATAAATTGTACATGATAAAATGTAACCTACGAAATGTCACTAAGCGATAGTATGGCTATTTCATTATATATATTTTATAAAGTAATTTTATCTCAAATATTCGTTGCCATTGTCAATATCATTATGTTTGTAGGCCTATTTAATATGTTTATTACTGAAATGAAATGTAACGTTTTCAGGGCGTGTTTGAAATATTTGATTTAATAAATTATATTGCTTCATATTAACTACAACTACAAAGCTGTATTTTATTGCCATCTATTTAAGGCCTACAATCACAATAGAAAAAATCAACCGAGCTCCTCAGCTAATGTCTGGGATTCGAAACCTACTGGTCTGAAAAACTATAACATAGATCATTGAAGTTTCCATCTAATGATGTGAATATAATTAATTCCAAATTTCAGCTTAATTGAGGAAAAAATAATGACTTTTATCGCCAGAGAAGCTCCAGAGAAGCACATGACGATGTTTACTTACGTGAGAGAACTAACCGCATTCGCTAGCCGTGCCATCAGTTATTTTTTGTAGTGTAATTTTTTTACATATTAGGCCTACTAACGTACTGTAACTGTAGTAAATAAATAAGCGTCTGGAATGGAGGTTATAAATAACCATCTGTACATGTATTTGGCATGAATTTAGTCTTCAAATATCCACAGTAAATTTAGCTCAAATATATATGTTGCTTAAGGCAGTGGTTCCCAACTTTTGTGCATTCGCGGACCTCTCTGGACAAAAGTTTTCACGAACTCAGTGTCCATATCCCAACAATAGGATTATAGATAGAAGATGATTCGCCACGAAAGTACAACATTAATCAGTGCCGGGTCATGAAATTCAAAATAGAAACAATCTAAGCCCAGCCGGCCCAACCATGGTTGGGGCTGATGTACGAATTTTGATAAATGTCGATTGCACTTCTAGATGGCCGGAAATGGCACTATCGGACTCAAAATTTAGGCCTATTTTAAATTTTGTACCTTGCTGTCTCTCCCCCCCCCCAACCCCCTCTATCTCTCTCTCCAAATGTATCAATTTGTGTTAGTGAGGCTGAGACTTTATGACGTCAAGAATCATTGGAGTATATTCAAATATAAAAGTGACAACACATTAGCATAAAGTGACTGCTATTTAGAAACTTTCTGTTTCAATCTACAGTAATATCTTCAACATGTCACAAATATGACATTTCTAAAATATAGGCCTATGTACATTAATTAGTAAATGTTGGCGCTGTTCATTTTATTTGTGGGCCTACAGTATATCATTGGCGTGCATTTCGATACTTGGAGTATGTATTATACTCATTTTATCTGAGATTAATCAGTGGACCTTTCGGTAATTAGTAAGGCCAGTAGCCTTACACAACTTATACCTAAACATAGGGCCTATAGCCTGCCATATTTCAACACAAAATTACTATTCAATTTAAGGACACAGTAAATGCATAATTAACGTTCACTAACCTACATTTATCCAATATAATTGTTTTTCGCACATAAAAAGGGGGGTGGGGGCTACAGCTCTTCCCCTTCTTCCTTTCATTCTAGCGCCGCCACTGGACTGTAGGTTTAGGGAACAGTTAAGGTTTAGGCTATAATATCCAGTGACAGATTAACGAGAGGAGGCAGCCAGCCCGGATCCTCCTAAATTTTTCAAAATTATTTTCAAAAATGGACACAAAAAAAAATTAAGTCTGAGTGCTATTTTGGGCTTCTGTTGAGGTGCCATAACCATAATTTTCTTACGTCGGCCACGATCGTGGTGGTGAGGTGGTATAGAATAAACCCTCCTTTCTGTAAAAGTCTCTCCCTCGAACCGGACAAGGATAAGATATTTGGGTCACATTACTTGGTTTTAAAAAATATTCAGTAAACTATGATGAAAGTCTGGAGTTGTCTAAGGAAAATACGGTTAATAGAGGTCATGGAAATCATGTCCTGGATGTTAAGGGTCTAGACCCAGTGATAAATTATGTAGAATTGTATATTTCCGTTTTTAATTAGGCCAAACTTCTTTTATGAGTGATCATGAATAATTGTTCTATTTTATCAAAACTAATCGCGACGTTTAACATACTAAAGCCCTGGTCATTCATAAGCGGCCATGGGCCAAACTTGGCCCTCAAGGCCCGTGAATAAAAACAAAATAATTAAACAAATATTTAAAACATGGCCTAATAAAAATTCGATGAAGACATTACAATATTGTAAAAAAAATTGCAATCCCCTGGTAATGTGCACGGAGATTGTTTGAAAATAAGCAAAATGATATACTGTAGGCCCATAAATAAATGAATAGCGCCAAAAATCGATCACTGTGTGATTTCCGCTGTCCTATTCTTCACTGTGGCTTTAAACAAGCAAAAGACGTGTTATGATGTAGAGTTTACCCCACACAAATTTAAAATAAAACCCTGTAACAGAATTATTAAAAACTCCCTAAGATTGGTATTCTTATTAGCTCAGCTAACTTCGACAAAGCAGCTAAGAGAAAGTAAAATCTTTAGATGTTAAAATTGTAAAGCTTGCAGAGTCCTGGTGGTTTGAGATCCATGGTAGAAGAAGCCCATTGTTAAATCATATTGATAAATTTGAATGTAAACACACGTGGAGGCTAATGTGAAAAAAGTGCCTATTTTTTGAGAAACAATGATTATATGTGTTTGTATACTGGTATAAATTTCACAATTTTAAGTGTCGGTCAAAGTAGGAGGTATTTTTAGTGTCAATGGTCCTGCATGTTCGAGACCCCATCATTATTGTTATAAGTCCTTTAAAAACTTTTTATATATGTAGAAGTATGAGCATATTCATCACATGTTTAATTTTAACTTCCGTGCTTAAAAGAATGATAAGATACGGCCCTCCGAAAAAGTAAAAATCTATTTTCACACAATGCTTCGGGTGGGGGTGTTGGAGCGGCATTTAACATTTTAATACAATATGCTACACAAATTTGAATAGCATTTATTGAAATAGGGGCCAAATATCAGTTGATGTAGCAATTTACAATATTTTATTTAGATATTCGAGAAGATACACAATAGCTTGGTAAAAACTATACAACGTAAAAGAAGCCAATACAGGAATGAAAACGGGGGCGTGGTACCTATATTTCTAAAGCTAACACATTAACTTAAAACCGCTTGGAAATTGAAGCTCAAATTGTTGAATCTGCCTTTTGACATATATTTTTATAATTTAAAAGAAAAATCCAATGGGGGAGGGAGTCACATGGGCATGGTGGTCGATTTGAGCTAGAATCGTGGCGTCTAGGACCCTTGAAGTGCGAGTGCTGAGTCGCGGGGGGTGGGGGTGTGCGAAGGTGAAGTGGTGGGGTGCTCGATGATTAGTTGATGGGGCGCTAACTCACAAAATACGGTGATTTTAGGTGCTTTTTAACAACTTGATTTTTAGGGGGAGCCAGGGGAAAGGGGCGCGAGTATTTTGGGAGGGGCGTGCGCCCCTTCCGCCTCCACAATATGATGTAGAAGTTAAATATGAGTCGTAATTCATGCAAATATCATGTAACGTCGTCGTTGTAACAGATAGCCTATTATTATAATTATTGTTATATTATTATTATTATTATCATATTATTACTATTATTATTATTATTATTATTATTATTATTATACCAAAATGTTTGGATTTTGACGTCGATGGTAATCACATAAAGAAAGGTATAATAGATTTTGAACAATTTTGACTCAACACAAAATAATCGGTGATTTGATTCAGTGTATCAGATTCAGTGTGTCATATTGAAACATCAAACATAGGCCGATGACATGAAAATAGTCATACAAAAAATGAAACTTACCATCATCTGCAACGCATACTTTACTCTCGGCTACTCTGGTTAAAGTTAGGGCTGTTAATATACAGTATATAGTTATCATTCTTCTATTTCAACAGTCATAAATATAAAATATAATCTGTCATCTACACACAATTACAGCGGAAAATTTCGATTATATGAGCGATGACATTCTATTGGTACTTCTTCCAGTGTGTAACTCAGTTTAAATCGATCATTCTTCTTTTTCCGGGTTTTTCAGGAAACGAGTTCCAATCCTCTATGCCATCACTTCCTTCAGGTTCGTCCTAGTTTCCGCTATCACTTCAAGTGAAGACGCCTTGTTTGTCAAATTACCATTCGTGTATGGAAATGGAATTTTTTATTTAATTTTTACGAAATATTAAAATAGAATTATTGCTTAGCATAAAATAGTTTTGATAAAAGAAAAAAAATTCCAAAGACAATTTCATCTCGGACATCAACGGGAAGTTTGTTCCAAACTGTAGGAAAATTATGAAAAAAACTGAAATTTAAAACAATTAGTACGCGAGTAAGTGTGTCAGTATGTCTAGTATTAAAATGAATACAATCTTGTCGAGGAATTGAATATAAATTATAAAGGCATTTTGCAACAAAAACCAAGCAGATTTTTTCAACAGATGTTAAGCTTGTGATAATAAGTCGTTGTGTGTAGGGCCCTTGTCATTCTGCGTTGGATTGATTCAAGAGAAGTAATAATGACCTTTTTGGTCTGCATTAAATTACAACTAAAGCATGTATAGGTGTAATTTTACCCTATTAACTATAACTAAAGGTGTAATTTTGCCCTATTATCTATAACTAAAGCGTTGTACAATTTTGGTATGATATGCGGGTCACGTACCCTAGATGCTTTGGATTTAGTGTTTGAAACGCGCAATCCCCAATCAAGTTTTGAGGTAAAAATTACACCAAGATATTTATAACTGGTTACGTTTGTAAGGTATATTTGTCCAATTTGTTAGGCCTATACATGTGGAGATCTACTTGATCTGATGATTCTCATTGTTTTGGATTTAATGGATTAAGTTCCATTTTGTTCATCAAGCTCCAGTTATAAATAATATCCAGGTCTTGCTGGAGTATTACATTATCATTGTTAGTATAATACATACTCCATGTGTCGGGATTCAATATTTCGACATTAATTATATGACATACCGTAATTAATGCACGATATTGGCGTGCATTTCGATACTTAAAGTATGTATTATACTATCTTATCTTAGATTGATCAGTGGACCTTTCGGTTTTTATCATTTTTGATTCTTATATTTCTATATATAACAGTGTCATCAGCATATTGGTAGTTTTGCATCACAATATCGTGCATAAACCACCGGCCACAGCCTCGTATGTAATCGGCACAATCGCGCAAAACATTATAGGCATATATTTCGCACTCGCAGATGCGTTTAAGAGTTATTTTTATAAATCATTAATTATTGTCATTATCACTTTAAAGTTATTGTTATTACCAATATCTTTTACAAAATCGTTATCAGTATCATTGTCACAACCAATAATATTACTTTATTATAATTATTATGAACGTTATACATACTAAAATAATAATAATAATAATAATAATAATAATAATAATGATAATAATAAGGATAATAATAATAATGATAATAAAAATGATAATGATAATAATAATTATAATAATAGGCCTAATGATAATGATAATAATAACACATGTCAATATCATTAGCAGAAGAAATATAATTAAATTGCATTGGAATCCTAGAAAGAAAACTACGTTTATAAACATCAACTCTACTAAAAGGAAAATTGAAAACAGGACAAGAACGCAAACTACGGGAATTCACATGAAGACCAAACAATTCAAATTCAAAGATTTACTGCCTTCTGTCACTATTGATTAACATTCTTCGGCCATTAGATTTATTTTACTAATCCACAGCGTTATTTAATATTGTTTAATTACACTTCTCTTGGCTGTCTCGTGTATAATAATAACATAAATTATTTTCAAGTAGATACAATGCTTTTACCAATCATATTTTCTTGTTTCTCTATAAATAAATATTATGGTAACTTGTATAATTTTTTCCTTAATATTAAGGGCAATAATACAAAAATTGTAATTAAGGGAGGATATTTGACCAGAAATAATGTCAAGGTACATATTTACAATTAAATTTGGCACCCTGTATAATGACTGTCTTCTGTCACTATTGATTGCAAATCTTCGGCCTTCGATTTACCAATCCAGCACGTTATTTAATATTGTTTAATCACATTTTGTTTGGCTGTCTCATGATTGCCCTATATGTTCCTTTCCAGGATATTAAGCCCTATCACATGACCACTATATCCTTTTGATGTCTGCTGACAATCGTTATGCTGTGGTGTTTGGCTACGTCCACTCCAGGATCACTTGTTATTGTTATTCAATGATATTAACAACGTATTTTGTCGCATTGTCATGTTTCTTGGGTCAAATTTGTAAATGTGTATGAATCCTCGTCGACCTTATTTTAACACACTCCAACATACCGTACCCATATATTATTTAAAAAATAAAATAGGCCTAACGAAGGAGTGCCGTACCGTAAGTGGTGGGGTTATTGGCCACCTTTACGATATATTAATTATCATCAGTTAGCCTTTATATATAAGCTAAAATGTGTGGTGCATGCAGTCATTTTTACATGCAGCAGAACCTATAATATGGGACACCTTCAGGATCGAAAAGTGCCCACTGATTGGGGGTGTCTCCTGCATAGGAGACATGGCCATGATGTTAAAAGATAGCTATGCAGTGGCGTAATTGTGAGGCCGTGTGTATGTCGTCGAAACCAAGATCTGAAAATAATGGGATTACAAAAAAAAATAATTTAAAAAATATGTATTGCCTGCTATTTTGAATATAGCAACTTAAGAAAAAGTAAAAAAAAAAATATTTAGAATTTATGTAAAAAGTGAAAATATGGAAAGAAAGATCAACCATGAAAAAAGAGGACAAATAAAGGTGGGTGATCCCCACAAAAGACAAAAAAAAAAAACAATGAAAAAAAAAAAAAAAAAAAAAAAACAAAACAAAACCAAGATCTAATATTTCCGAATTTTAAATAGGAAAGCCTGACCATTATCGATCTGTGTAGATTAAAAGTGACAGGTTCTAACCACACCTTATTGACATAAGTATGACCAGACGTGGATCCAGCAGGGGGGGGGGATGAGGGCCCGTTCCCCCTTCCCCCGTCGGTCAACTCGAAAAATAAATAAGAGTGGGAAAATTTGAGTTAAAGGGAGGAAAGGGGAAAAAGGAAGGACACCCGTGAGTTCAGTGGCCATCCATCAGTGAGAGAAAGGAGAGCTCAATTGTTTGCCAATTACCGTATTTACACTAACCATGGTGGGGCGGAGGTGATCGTGGCGGCGTGGACTTCATATTGAACAAGCTTAAATTATTATTTTATACAACTAACAACAATAGAAAAGCAGGCCTGCATTAAACTATTAACAATACCACGATTGCATAAATTTTCAGTACAGAATGTAAATATATGAAGTAGAATGGTGCATGTGGCGTTCATTTATTTTCAAACAAAATTTGAAAAACGATCGGTGGATTGGTGGATCCACGAGTTTGAAATAGAGGGGGACCAGGGAGGGACACTCACTAATGGAGAAGAATAGAATATTTAGGATTACGGTACCTCTAGATGGCCGGAAGTGGCACTCACACAGCTCAGACTTAAAATTTAAACATTTATGGGCCCCTTTAACTCGCCGCGGCACTGGACATAATATGATATACAGTCGATGCCTAAGGAGAGACACATTATGCTGTTATGTATCAATAAAGCCATTTTGGCTCAGGGTGCTAGATCGAAGACCATGTAGTTAGGTCTTCGGGGCCCCTAGAGGTCGGGGGCCCTGCGGACTGCCACACGAGAGTGCATAGTCGTTACGCCACTGAAGATATCCTTTTCTTCGTTTCGTGGCCGAAAGAGTTCCTTTAGTAGGCCTATGTGTCCTCTTAATAGGGGTGTCCCAAAGAAGGGGTCTACTGTATGTATAAAGTAAATGTATAGAGTTACCATTGATATATAGGCTGCATTCATCTAAACAAGAACGATAATAGAAGAAATTGAGAAAATTCAAGATCAAATGACCAATATAATATTTTCTAAACATTTCGTTGTTAGATCAGTTTTATTGTAAAATACATAAGCTAGGCAAAACATATAAGGCATGCTATAAGTATTTATACAAAATCCTACATATCTAATTAAAAAAATATATATAAAAAATATATTTCATTTCATTTCATTCGTTATTTCGAAAATTGCATATCTATATCTATAATCGGTTTAAGCATCATAATAACAACAAACAAAAATCCCTAACGACTAAACTGTAATTTCTATCGCAATAATACATATATATGAAAAAATGAGTATTGCGTATATTTAATACTTATGCATACAAAATACCACTCCATCTGTTATACATTTTAGAGTCTAAAAGCATATGTTTGCAAACACATTCAACGAGAACATTGCTACTACTCAGCATACGCTGCATAAAGCTGTAAACTGATTTTCGCATGTATTCATTAAAAGATGGGACGCCGTGGTCGACAAACATTATGCTAGCACTGCTGTTTCTAGGAACATTCAAAATTCGACGCAATGCATTGTTGTAGCATACATTAAGAGATCTAATGTTTTTTTGACGGTAATCACACCATAAAGCAGCACAATACAAATTGATACAGTATGATCGAAAGAGACAGCATTTAACATCTTTAGAGCATTTTATAAATTTACGATTAAGAGAGTTGCTTCTAATACACAAAGACCTATACTGTCTTTGAATATCAGCCTCATGACAACTATCGCATGTAAGAATGTGACCAAGATAAGAGCCTTTTTCAACATATACAAGTTCTTTACCAAAAAGTTTCGTTATGGATTTACCTTCCAATTTACACATATTATATAACTACTATTAAAATGGTATATAGCCTAAGCAATATAAAAATGTATAAACCTACAAAATCCTACTTAGGACAATCTATCTTATTGTAAGCTCCAAAAGCATTGTGTAGAATCGTTGCATAGATGAACTTTTATTTGATGTTATTCGTTTATAAAATTAGGCTTGTAGAACCTTGAGCCCGAACTTAAAACGATTAGGTCATGCAAAGTAAAATTATAGGTTTGTACAAATATATATTATTAAAATATAAGCAATAATATAACAATTGATAAAAGTACAAAATCTAATTATCACTTTACTAAGCTGCTGAATTATTGCATCTAAATTGTTGCAAACTCAGTACAAATATTTTATACAGTATATTATTGAGTTATCATTTTATCTGAACAATAATAAAGGTGGAACATTCAGCAGAAGCTGATCATTCGGGACCCTAGATATAACAACAACAAAAAACATCTTAACTACCAGTTTATTTATTTATTTATTTGTTTTTTATTTATTCGGTATAAAAAACAAATTACAAACAAAACAGCAGCCAAGGCTGAAATGGTTTACAATTTAAAAAACATCAATATTAATATTCAAAAATCTGTATAAAAATATGATGACGATTACAATAGCAACTATAAGAAAAATATAAAAATACATTAAACTTATAAATTAATATCAAAATATAATAACAATTATTATTGCGATTAATACAATCATGAGACGTTTATAATGATCTGCAGTAAGGTGGGTGATTGGAGTGTAAGGACTACTGTAGGCCTATACGTGAAGCTCTGTTTAGGAATGTTTTGTTCACTAGAAACAGAGATGGTAGAATTTGAACCCCTGACTTACCACCAATACTTTAAAAATATACTTCTTTAGTGACTACATATTTTGTGGAATGTATATTACAGGGGCACCGTAACCATAGCCAACAATATCGGCACGGGTTCGCGGCCGGCTCGCTCCTAGTTAAAGTCTTCTCGGATAAGGACTATAAACCGTATACAAATGCTCATGTGCACTTTAAAGAACCCAGTACATCTTTCGAGACGAGTAGGGCGTTACCCCGTTGTACTGGTCCACTCGGCCCCTGTCATGGACAGATGAAAGTCAGCCTGTTTACCGGCCGCAGAGGACATGAAGTGGCCCTCAGGGGAGGAGAGAGTTATCGAAAAGTGCAACTTATTATTATTATTATTATTATTATTATTATTATTATTATTATTATTATTATTATTATTATTATTATTATTATTATTATTATTATCATTATCATTATTATTATTACGTAGACCTATATAGGTCTATGTATATATGTGTGTATGTATGTATGTATGTGTGTATGTCCTGGCCTAAAAAGCCATGCTACTTCCTAGGCACAGTTACGTTGGCACACAAAAAAGGCTAAGCATTCAATCAAATAAAATTAAAAACACTGTTTTTGGTATCGAAGTCGTAAACATAGTTTGTGTACGAAAGTACGTATACACACATAATATGCTTATTTACTGTAATAAGAATAAGAACATTTACCTCTGACCGTTTTCAAAAGGGGAAAACCTTGAATTTTGAAGAACTTATAGCCCCATTCCCGGCAAAATTTCACTAATTGAAATAGGCTATGCATTACTATATTTATTATAAAAAATGAAAAAATATTGATATAAAGTTTAGTTTTACGCAAAAGAATAAAGAAAAAGAGAAATACAGACTATTTCTCATTCGACGAATTCTTAGTTACTAGGCAAATTCAGAGGTTGTAGATCGCCTCCACTGGAATGCTCTCGCTTTTATGTATTTATACAGCCAGAGCCATATATATAAAGAGTTGCGACATTCCGCTCCTTGGTTTACGAAAGTCACGTGGTACACACCGTCCATTTTGTTTCATAATCTTCCCGGTGAACACATGCAAAATATATGTGTTACGTACATTGCATATTAATTTCACACACTTAATTGGGTTTACAACTATATTTTATAATTAACATCACTTAGTATGGACAGTGTATTAGAATTCATTATATAATCGAATATTTGCGCGCGTGCGTGCTCGCGTAAATTCCATGCTCGCGTAAATTATTGGAATGAATTAGAATTTTTTCCTCAATTATCGTTAATTCGTCACATTTTTAATCAACGAAGACTGAAGACCCAGC
>NW_022713615.1:1621042-1639194 GCF_011630105.1 Anneissia japonica
ATTAAATATTAAGCATTTATCGCCGTGCGAGCTATTGGCCTTCATACTGTACAAATAGCCATAATGGTGTAAGCCCATAACAGATTTTGAAAATTGTTGTTACGGAAGCGTCTGAATGGATATTCGTCACATAGCCAGAGCTAGCTGACTTAAAAGAACTGCATAAAAAGAGTAAATTATTACAGTATTTATAATATGAAATTGGATATAAAGTAGTGAAATCATTTTAAAAAATCTATAAATAAGTTACATGAAATTCAACTGCTAAAAAGATTAAATGGAATTAAACTATACAGGAGGCTGCTAACTGTATTTATACAATATTATACACGGGAACGCACATCACGTTAGACACAGAACGCGCATCGCGTATGGATGACACAAAATGGCTTCTAAATTCTCAATGTCGCAACTCTTTCTATCTATGGCTCTGTATACAGCCAATAAAGTGCGCCCTCTCTAAAGAAATTGGTTTTTGTTGTACTTCGCATCCCGCACACTGCGCGATCTAAAACGAGTAGGCCTGAGACGTTTGTTTAATTGTCTAAATCTCGGTCAGAATCATTTTAACACATTTGTTTGAATTCCTATAAAATATTATATTTCAACATTGTCAGTACTAGCAACAGAAAATATCATATCGGCCTTTTTTATGTGTGATAACAGAACCTAAATCGAGGTAAGACAGGCCTAGCCTAGCAGCAGTGTGGGATAGGGTAATGTTTCTGGCGCCTACTATAATATTTCTTCGCAGACCTATGGCAAAATCAAATATGAAAAATCCATCGGCATTTATGTTTTGTGTGAAACACAAAAAAAAATCAAATTTCAGTCTTATTTTACATTTTTTTTTAGCAATTTCGTACGGTATTACATTTAGGCCTATAAATGTTTATAACATGGCCGAGGCCTATTATATAACAATAAGATTTTTCTTAAAAACTGAAGTCTTGCCGGGAATGGGGCTTTAAAAGACATTAAAAGACACCTCAGAAGTTGGGAAAGCTCATTTCCCGCCATCTAGGAATCAACTTGAACCCAGATGCTCCCCTGCTTTTTAATTGTCACTGGTGTCTCATGTGTAGGCCTAAGGGAATGCGTTATATATTTTGATTGTTTACCAAAATAAAGAGAAATAATAGTTAAAGCTAAACCAAATAATAAGACAAAACCACCAGTAATGCTCCATGTTACCAAATGAGAGCCTGCTCTCCTTGTGCTTGTAAGAGGGATCGTTGTGCCTGTAGGTTTGGTTTGTCGAGTGATCGGCATATTTGAAGGTCCGGTATGTCTAGTGATTGTCAGGTTGCCGTGTCCTGTTCCAACTGCATTTTGAGCCTCGCATATCAGTATCAACGCATCATCCACGACACCAATATCCATCAACGTCACGTTACTACCTGTGCTGTTCAATACCTTACATTCTTCAAGCTGGACATTTGCTGTTTCATTCTCACAGATAATCCACCTGAAAGTGGCATCGGGATATGATTCTACTTCACATTTAAACTGCTCCTCGCTGTCTATATTTAGTTTGGTGATCTTTACTCGAGGTGTCATCAATAGATGTGTGGAAGAGTTGAGCGGTTGTAACATCATTGAATGTGCCACGCACCAGAATTGCCAACCGTCTAAACCAGTGACGTTCACGGGATAAATGATATTTATTCCATTTACAGCATCAGACTGCTCTTTAGTAGCAAAATAGACAGGAATTAGATCGTTTTTGTGGTGAGCAGATTTCATGATTGTGATGTTGACTAAAATGTTTTTACCGATGTTAGCTGTACAAGATATACCGGTAATAAGTTGAGTTTGGTATCTGGTATTTTCCGTTTGATGACTGCTTCCATGTTGAATTGAGGTATTGGATGTAGAAAACTGGCAACTGACAAAAGGATTTTCACTCAAATACTTTACTAACAATTTGATATGACGTTTGATCCTGTTTTCGGCTATAATAACCTGGCAAGTGTACACACCATCATCCGTTGACAACACGTTTCTTATTTGTAGGTTGTATGTTCTGGTAGGCACTGGGTTTAGATCTGTTGTGTTTGAAAGTATGTACTTGTTGAAAACTTGTTGATTCCTATTTATTTTATTGTTGTGAAAGAACCAACTTAAAGATGGTTTATCATCAGATGTAACAATGCACTTCAGTGTGACAGAAGATCCTTCTCCTGCCATAATTTGTTTTTGCTCAACCATCACATTTCCTGTGGCACATGTTAAAATAAAACTGATCAGAAGAATTTTTTTTCGGCAATTTGCAAAATCCGAATGATTTAATAATGTTTTGTTTCTAATTCCAGTTTTATTGATCATATTTTTCATTTGGAATTACTCTGTTGAACATCCAACAATACAAAATCCGCTTTGAATTCAAGACCGATTACCTATAACACAAAAAAGAGATAGAAAAAGAGATTAGAACTAAAAAAAATCATTTTGGGGTGGTCAGTTCTCCGGCACTCAGGGTGGGGTGGCCAGTTCCCTCACTGATGGCACTGATTTGTAGCGTACAGAACAGACGTTTTCACTGTCAGTTTCCAAGCGTTAATATTAAGTGTGTGGGGAGGGGGTGTGTGTGGTCTTACCCCAGTCTAGCCCTACTGTATCTATTACACCAATTCCATTGCCTTGCTATGTACAGGAAGTAATTTTCAATCACGGCCGTTTAGGTACGCGTCCATTGAACAACAATAATATGCCTATGCGAACATAAAGCTTGTATTGGGGATTTCCGCACTTTTTAGTTGAGGAGGAAGAAAGAAGTACATTGGGCATTCTATATGAATAATTACAGTAATACTTCAAATTATAATATAAAAAATAAAATAGGCCTACTAATAATACGGAAAACTTCGGACAATTTTATCCGTTTATCAACGTTCTCACACAGCAGTTGTGAATCAAAAAATTGTTCTTCGTGGCCGATTTCCACAAAATTTCGAATTAAAGGTCGTGGCTAAAGAAACAAATATATTACTTCAATCAGCACCAGATTAATGCATATAAAAGTACTATTAAATGATGTGTCAATAAAAATTTCTAGCTCCTCATTAAGAAAATATAATTTTTTCATGCTTGGCCCAATAAACGATAACGTCCAACAAAACCAGTTAAAATTTAATAACGTTGTTCAAAAAATGGAATCTAAAAATAACTCAATACAAGTTCATGCATAGGACTATGCAATAGGTGTTACGCCTCACCAATCAGCTCCAGACTGTACAGTACAGTATATAGTATACAGTACAGTACTCCATTTTGAGTTGAAGATCATACCACAGCATAGAGCTATTATTCTTATATATTTATGGACCACAGCGATCAGTCATACTAATGGTCCATTCCGATTGTGAAGTTTCTTCTATCAATGTCTACACTATCAAATTTTATGTGACAAAAAATGTTATGTGCCCATATCATATGGGGGGTGTGTGTGGTCTTACCCCAGTAGTAGGCCTAGCCCTACTGTATCTATTACACCAATTCCATTGCCTTGCTATGTACAGGAAGTAATTTTCAATCACGGCCGTTTAGGTCAGAGTACCATGAAGAGTTTAGGTATGAGTACCATGACTTCACATCACTTATTATCAAATTGTATCAAAAAAGTTACTTACGTTCCATCAGATTTGTATGTGACGCTTTTTGATAAAATTTGATAGTGTAGACAAAGCTTAAGACTATTTTTTACAAAAGAATTCAAAAAATATAATAACTTGGGATACATACATACATACTACAGTATAGGAATAAGCCAAGTTTTAATAAATATAGTTATTAATATTATAGGCCTACTGATACTGTATATTATATATATTAAAAAATGAAGATTCCACGTTTGCTTCGATAAATAAAAAATATAGAAAGACAGCAATAAAAAACAGCTATGTGTTGTAAACATACTAGAAGCAATATAATTTATTAATTCACAAATATTTCAAACACTCCCAAGTTCTTCCTCAGTGTATCTTGAGGATATTTCCCGTACGATTAAAATCGTAACGGTACTGGGTTTGGTCTACAGGAGCTCGTGTTTCGTACAGGTCATTCCATTCATAGAAAAAGCCTTTAATGGTGAAAGCGTACCTGTCATTAGCCGTAGTAGCCTAGGTCAATACATAACACCGGCTGTATAAAATTTATTATTGAAAATGTTAATCTTATTATTGCAGTAGTGATACACTATATACACGGTTTAGTTATTGTTATTTATTCGTTAACGTTATCATATTAATATATAAATTTAATGTATTGTTTAAGTATGAATTACTATGTCCATGTTAAATTAATTTTATCTATTAAAATTGTATATTTAAATAATATAGTAATAGGCATTGATATATAATTAATATATAGGCCTAGGCCTACAGGCTACAGCAAACAATTTATTATGAGATTTCTCTAAGAGTTGGCAGTAACCAACCAGCAAAAATATATTATAAACAAGTCAAATTTCTGAAAAAAATTTTTCAATTTTATTTCATTATGAGTATTTATAAATTCCCTTGCACTCGCAACTCGTATAAGATTAAGATAAAAAGCGCAGGCCTCGCGAACGTGCACGCAGAGCGCGAGATGAATAGCAAACAGGCCTAGGGCCTAGGCCTAGGAATTCGGAAGAACTCCAGTCTAGGCCTAGCAGCAGACATGTATTTGTTTGATTTTTTTGGTAATTTTTACTTACGTATAGTAACATCTTCAGGCTTGAAATGCTTTTCACAAATGTGTAAAGTATCGTTTATTAACTGGCGTTTAAAGTTATCATCCTGTACTCTATATTTCGTAATAATATTCAATACGTTTCTCATCAACTCCGCTAGGCACTTTGAACAATCCGATTTTTCCTTCAGGGTTTTTCTTCCCTTTCCGACGAAATATAGCGAAACTATGTCTGAACTATATTTTGGATATCGTATGTGAACGTACAGTACTTAGAAACTTTGCAGTCCGTGAGTTGTGCACGGTCACGCTTCGATGATCCTAAAAACATAGATCAAAAGGATGAAGCACAGCGACATAGTTACGCGCGCGTAGTTTCCAGACGAAAAGGTAATAATTTTCCCGGTTAGTAATTTATGACTTGGTGTGATACCCCCCCCCATATAGAAAACAATACGACATGGCTTATTTTATTATTAATATAGGGCACACACGTGTGTTTGAAACTAAATATAAGCTTTTTTTATCGTGGTTTTATTTATTACAATTCATAGGCCTATTCTTTCACCATCATTACACATTGAGGCCCTTCTTTTAGGTAAAACGATCTATCTTAAATTTTCTTTCTCAAGTTTTGGGACTACAGTTATGTTTTTAAATAACTTAGAAGGCAATTGGAGGACAAGCACAAGCTTTAACCCTAACAAAATTTTTGTGTTTTTAATTCTAATTTCGTCGGAATTGCTCTTATGTTATATATGGCCACACTCGTTTTCGAATATAAGCATTTTCCTTATGGCTTTATTTATTATAAACATATTCTTTCAACATCATTACACATTGAGGCCCAACTTTTAGGTAAAACGATCTATCTTAAATTTTCTTTCTTGAGTTTGGGACTATGTGTTATAACTTAGAAGGCAAGGGGGAGCAAGCACAAGCTTTAACATTGAAAAATGCGCGCCAAGCGCGCGAAAATATTTTGTTTTTTTAATACTAATTTCGTCGGAATTGATAAAAAAAATCCCTAAAATGTGCATTTTTTAGAGGAAATTGGCCTACCTCAACAAAATATGCGATTTAAAATAAGGTGGGGGTAGGTAATAAGGTAATGACTTCTAAATTCTTCAAAATTCAAGGGCCCCCCCCCCCCACTCCACCTTGAAAATGATTCAATTAATCAATGAACTCCAAAGATAAAAGGTGTCCGGGTTCCCCCGGAAAAATTTCGATTTCTAGATGGCGGGAGATGAGCTTACATGACTTCTGAAATGTCTTTTAATGACTTTTAAAGTTCTTCAAAATTCAAGGTTTTCCCCTCTTAAAAAAGGTCAGGTAAATTTTTCTCATTTTTTATTTTATGTGTGTATACATACATAAACAAATGAGTAGTTGCATGGGTATTCTTTTTTCAATGAATCGATAAATCCCAAAAAGAAAGGGTGGTCCGGGGTTTTCCCCTGGGAAAATTTTGATTCCTAAATGGCGGGAATTGAGCTTTCCTGACATTTGAAGTGTGTTTTAATGAATTTTATGTTCTTCAAAATTGTAATTTTCTAATAGCAACAAAAAAAATATCAGCTCACGGGTCCTGGAAAAGTAGGTCTAAAATTCTTTTCTTTTCCCCATTTTTTTGTTGCCCAAGGGAGGGGTCAGGACCCATGACCCCCTCCCCCCAGATTCGCCAATGTGAATTGCGAGAAAATGTAACTCGGTCGGGTACTGGATAAACATTCTCTTTCCCATCCTTCTCCTCCTTCTTCCCTGCTTCTTTTTTTGCATTTCCGATCATACAAAAATCTCCAGACATTATATATTTTTCGCCAAATAGTGCCCCCCCCCCCGCTTCCGCCGGCCATGAATTGTAATCACGATATGAAACTGAATCGGAAAATTAGCAATTGAATGGCCTGATGAATTCAAATGGTTACTCACGGAAAATTACTTACTTTTATCTCTAATTGATTTTATTAATGATTATTGAGTCAATGCCTTTTTGTGCTAGCCTCTCAGATATAATTACCAATTTATTAATTTGGCAGGCTCTCCATTGAACCCATTCATTGTCAGGTTATTATTGCGCCGATATCAAACAAACAATATGCTCATGGCGCTTGATATGTGGCCTAGGACTAGATGATACGTAATATTTTACGAAGAAGTGGATAACCTTACTAAATAATATAGTAATATCAACTGCATATTTATATAACAATTTTATAACAATATATTTTGTTTATAATTCTTAGTAGCAATAATATTATCAATATTTAGTATTGTTTTTATATTTATATAATAATAATAAAAATAATTATTATTATTATTATTGTTATTATTACCACTACTACTAGCGTCATCATCGGTATCTCCACTATGAGATATGATTGATAACATTGTCATTATATTTTTTTCGTATTATGTTGAATTATATATTGTTTTGCTTAAAGGTTTGCATGGCGAAGAAATAATATATATGTTGAAGCTTGCGGTACACCACGTAAGTAGTTCTGAAAAGAACTGTTGTAGTTGAGAAAGTCTCAACTACAACAGTTCTTTTCAGAACTACTTACGTGGTGTACCGCAAGCTTCAACATATCTTTAATTGTTTATTTAGTATTCCATTATAGTTGTCGACCTAATATTAAATCTGTTGAGTACTCAATAAACTCACCGCCATGTTGCATGCTACACTATTATTAATACCACTTACTATTACTATTACCACCACCAACACTGTTACTACCACTACCGTGGGCGGATTCGGGTTGGGGGGCAGTCCTGCCCCTTAAATTTTTTTAAATTATTTTTTTTTATTGGAGAATAATTATAATAGTTATATTCAAATTTCACTCCTAGAGTGCCATTTCCGGTCATCTATAATCATGGAATTTCGTACCACAACCTTAACCATGGTGGGGCTGAGGTACTCTACACCTGTCTCTTATACACATCTAGATGTGTATAAGAGACAGATATAGGCCTATATATATATATGTGTGTGTGTAATATTATACATGCATATATATAGGCCTATATATATATACATATATATATACTTTCTATATTAAAACAGAATACTACTAAAGAATATACTCATATATAACATAAAAAGACAAGAAACTTGAAATATGAGGCTGTAACTGTTTTCTGTCTCGATATATATTCTGAAAATGCAAAACTACTAAGGACCATGAAAATTGGAGGGAATCCTGTAAACCATTAACAATAATCGCTAATTAGAGGAAGTAAATGTATTTTTCAGTGTCCTCACAGATTGTGATGTGAACCAGTGTTTAAGATTCTCTTCTGTTTCCCCTCCTACCCAAATAAAATAAAATAATAATTATTATTATAAAATAATTTTTTATTACTTTTTAGGAGATCATAAATGATTTATTTTTATTAAATAGCGTTTCAGCATTTTTCTATAACTTGAGCAGCTGTGAGTAATGAATAGGCGGGCCCCTGTGCCTTAAATTGCCTGTAAACGGTGCGGTGATGGTGTGGTGTTTCTTTTCTTGTAGCTTTAGGTTCATGGTAATTTTTTGTTCCTTCGTAGCGCCTTGAACACTACTGCAGTGGAATTGTGCGCTTTATAAATCTTATTAATAATAATAATATTATTATTATTATTAAATAGGTCATTGCGTATTTAAAAATATACTGTATTCAAGTAAATAAAAAATACCAATCATTTATCCAATCATGTCTCAATACAGGCCTATAATATTGGGGTAATTTGTATAAAATTGTCTCCTTAAGTAAGCCCAGTTTTCGTAAGGGCAATAGCATACAAAATTGTAATTAAGGGAGGATATTACGACCAGAAATAACGTCAAATGTATAGATTTACAATTAAATGGGCCCCATCTCTGGACTCTCTTCTCTGTCACTATTGATTGCAAATCTTCAACCTTTGATTTTTCAAACCACAGCGTTGTTTCATATTGTTTAATCATATTGTTTTGCTGTCTCATGATACAGAATACAGAACTAAATCTTCATTTCCACAAAGTTATCACATGACCACTATATCATCTTAAAGTCTGCTGACAATCGTTATGTTGTATGGCTCGTCCAGCTCCAGGATATGACCTATTTACTTTAATAAAGTACATCTGACTTGTTTATGTTCATTGATATTAACGACGTATTTTTGAAAGTCGCATTGTAATATTACTTGCGTTAATTGTGTAAAAGTTTATGAATTCTCGTCGATGTTATTTTAGCCATGGAGGTATAAAAACACACTCCAAACATGGAGGTATTCCAAACATACCGTACCCATACCGTAAAACATCGAATTAAAGCCCTGGGCTTCTTATTTTGTAAACTTTGGATGGGCTTCTTTTCGAAATGGTCTACATTTCGAGATGGGTTTCTTTTCGAGACTATTTTCAAAAGAAAGAAGGGAGCTTCTTTTCAAAATGAATGATGTAAATTTTGTGAATTTCTACAATTAAAAAAATAAATAAGGTAATGTAACATCAATCTGCATTATGGTGTATTTAACTGGCATTAAATCACCTAAACTAATGTATAAACCAAGCTTGTTTTAATTTTTTTTCTGAAATTCATGCACAGTGTATGTACTTACCGAAAGATCCACTGACTAATAACTCAGATAAGAAAGTATAATACATACTCCAAGTATTGAAATGCACGCCATCGTGTTGGGATTCAATATTTCGACATTAATTATGTCATCATCAGGAATGAACAAATTATCCATATTAGCAAGCTTATATGCACTAGTACCAAAAGTGTTTAACCAATCAAAACATTACCTCTAGCAGGTGACATAGCAGTGATTTAAACAAAAGATCAAAGCATTCTTACTCTACTGGTCAAAGCTATACCTACAAAAACAAAGAAAGCTCCTTTGAAGCTCTGAGCCCATTGTTAAGCAAAGGGTGTAGTCTACGTATAATAGCAAACGCTTCTTTAAACAATAGGATAGACCAGTTTCGGGAGCTGTCAATAATGTTAGTACTAGAAAATATTAAACCTAATTTATTACTTACATTACAGACGACATTATCATTTTCAAGTATACCCTCTAAGCCTAAAACATTGGAATGCCTCACAGTTTTTTAACATGATCAAATATAACACTATCAGATCGTGAAGAATGTTCTTTAAGTCTAGTTATTAAGCACCTATCTGCTTTACCAATATAATCACATCATGTACTAGAAAGAAACTTTGAAGTTTTGATAAACAGGACTTATGTATGCGTTGTCGTCTTCTTTCAAATTCACATTTGGAATGTTAATATACTGAGCTTCACAGTTATTCGTGAGCGGCGTTGTGAACAGCTTTCCAAGTTCCTGGTAGTCGTGCTGTCGGCGCTGGTTTGTATTAAACTTAATACTTGTGTATTGATCGTCAGGGATGTCAACAGGGGCTGTTTTACAGAATCGTTTATAGAAACATATTAACAATAATAACACAACGATACAAAATATTAACAAAACGGTACTACCTATGCACCATTTAACCAAGCCTCCTCTCATTTTGTTTTTTGTAGGTTGGGTATGATATGTGATCGTTATGTCTGTAGTAGGTTCGATATGTCTGGTGATCGGCATGGCTGTAGGTCCGGTATGTCTAGTGATTGTCAGGTTGCCGTGTCCTGTTCCAACTGCATTTTAAGCCTCGCATATCAGTATCAACGCATCATCCACGACACCAATATCCATCAACGTCACGTTACTACTTGTGCTGTTCAATACCTTACATTCTTCAACCTCGACATTTTCCATTTCATTCTCACAGATAATCCACCGGAAAGTGGCATCAGGATATGATTCTACTTCACATTTAAACTGCTCCTCGCTGTCTATATTTAGTTTGGTGATCTTTACTCGAGGTGTCATTAACAGGGGTGTGGAAGAGTTGAGCGGTTGTAACATCATTGAATGTGCCACGCACCAGAATTGCCAACCGTCTAAACCAGTGAAGTTCACGGGATAAATGATATTTATTCCATTTACAGCATCAGACTGCATTTTAGTAGCAAAATAGACAGGAATTAGATCGTTTTTGTGGTGAGCAGATTTCATGATTGTGATGTTGACTAAAATGTTTTTACCGATGTTAGCTGTACAAGATATACCGGTAATAAGTTGAGTTTGGTATCTGGTATTTTCCGTTTGATGACTGCTTCCTTGTTGAATTGAGGTATTGGATGTAGAAAACTGGCAACTGACAAAAGGATTTTCACTCAAATACTTTACTGCCAATTTGATATGACGTTTGATCATGTTTTTGGATATAATAACATGGCAAATGTACACACCATCATCCGTTGGCAACGCGTTTCTTATTTGTAGGTTGTACCTGTATGTTCTGGTTGAGTTTAGACCTGTTGTGTTGGAAAATGTGTATTTTAGTACGATTTTGTCTTCTTCGACTACTTTTTGATTATGAAATATTCTATTGTCGTTAAAGAACCAGCTTAAGGTTGGTGTATTATCAGATGTAACAATGCACTTACGGGTGACAGAAGATCTTAAGCTTGCAATAATGTTTTGTTGCTCAACCATCACTTCTCCTGTGGCACATGTTAAGATAAAACTAATCAGAAGAAATGTTTTTTCGGCAATTCGTAAAATCCGAATGATTTAATAATGTTGTGTTTCTGATTCCAGTTTTATCGACCATAGTTTTCATTTTGAATTACTCCGTTTAACATCCACATTGAAAACTCCGCTTTGAATTCACACAAGTAGACTTATAGGCCTATTACCTATGATTCACAAAAAGAGATAGACACAATTATATTAGAATTAAAAACAATCATTGATAGTTAATACTGTAGGTGAACTCCGTCGAGGCAGACTGACTGCCGGGTATGACTGCTTAATATATTTTTTCGCAATGTAATTCAATCGGGTGTGGGGTAGTCAATTCTCCGGCATTCAGGGTGGGGGTAGCCAGTTCTCCCTCACTAAACTGAACAAAACTTAACTTTACTGGAACACTACGTTTTGTGTCAGTGATATGCTAGCGTAGCCTACATAACAGACGTTCCACTGTATCCTCCAATATCCGTTACTATTATATGTGTGTGTTTGTGGTGCGGTCTTACCCCATAGTATGCCTACTTTATATTTGTTACACCAATTCCTCCCTTGCTTGTACAAACAGGAAGTACTGTATTTTCAATCACAATGATGTAGGTAGGTACGCGTCCGTTGAAGTCGGAACCAATAATAAGCGAAACATAATGCTTGTTTGTTTCATGTTGGGAGGAAATGAAACAACAAAATACAGTAGCACATTGATCATCCTATATGATAAGTTACAGTAAAACTATAAGTTATAGAAGACAAAATACTGAAGAAATTTGACGATTGCTTCGTACACTCAGCAGTTCTTGGGTCGATTTCGAATTCGACACAATTTGACATCGTGAAAAAGGTCGTGGCTAAAAAATGTATTACTTCAATCATATCAGATTAATGCATATAAAAATATTATAAAATAGTGTGTCAATAAAAATTCTTAGTTGCTCATAATTAAAATATATTTTCTTTAAGCTTGTCCCAATAAACGATAACGTTCAACAACAACAAAAATGTTAAAATGTAAAAGCCTTGTTCAAGTGGTACGTTCCTCTTACAGAATCTAAAAATAACTCAATAAATGTTTATAGGTTCATGCATAAGCCTATTAGGTGTTACACCTCACCAAATATCCAGACAGTACTCTATAGGGACGTAGCCAGGATTTTGAAAAGGGGGGGGGGGCCGTTATGCGAATTACGTAGGACCCCGACGGGGTCAAGGGATCGAATCCCCTTGTGAAGTAGAGCACTCTGAACGTTCTTAGTACTGTTTGAGAAGATAAAGTGAAAATTGCAATAGACGCATTATATATAAGCGCAAAAATAATTATATAATAAATCAATAGTGGCAGATCCAGGAATTCGAAAGAGAGGTGAACCAGGGAGGGACTTTCACAGACCGAGGAACCACCCATGGTTGGGGCTGAGGTAAGAAAATTTATGATTAGGGCATCTCTAGATGGCCGGAAATTACACTCTCGCACTTCAATTTGAAAATAATTTTCTTTTTTCCCTTAAAAAATGAAGGTGGGGGGCAGGGGCCTTGAATCCACCTCTGCTCAAAACATGCTTTATCTAGAATAGTCATAATCACAAAAAATGGACATGAAAAACCAGATCATATCCTAAAAACAAACAGCAGTCACTAAGACATACTTATGGAGCCGACTCGATGGAGTTTAATGTCATACCCAGGGAAGGGCACAGATCTGTTTTGAAAGATGGAGGGGGAGGGAATTTTTATGAGTCGACACCCACCTCAGCCCCACCATTGTTGGAGCTGAGGTGAGGAAATAGTACCTCTAGATTGCCAGAAATGACACTTTTAGTAAAATTCATCATCATCACATCACAATTAGTCAAAATGAAGCGCCAAAAAAATTCTCATGATCTTTTATCAGGGTTTTTCTGACAACCATAGAGATCTTATTAATGTGTGTGTGATATACCATAGAAAAAAGCTTAAAAATGTTGTCTTTGAGTATGTACTTTACATAAGCCTACTTCAAAAACGTGATTTCACAACCACCTCAGCCCCACCATGGCTGGGGCTGAGGTGAGAAAATTTGAGGAAATAGTACCTCTCGAGATGGCCGGAAATGACACTTTTATAATAGTAAAATTCATCATCATCACATCACCATTATAATAGTCAAAATGAAACGCCAACAAATTTCTCATGATCTTCTATCAGGGATCTACTTAATATCCAGGACAATTTAGGCCTAACTATAGCTTACTAAACTTTAACTATATATACTATAATAATTATGATCAACAAATCACAACTTTTTTTCGCATTTAGCACAATTTTCTTCACTTTTTATTGCTATTAATATTATTATCAATATTTATTACTATCGTCATCATCATCATCATCATCATTGTTATTATTATTACTATTAGTAGTAGTATTATTAAACAAAAAATTAAAGAAACTTGCAAAAGGATTAAAACGAAATTGAACCACAGTATCGCATTTCTATCTTAAAAGACATGGCCTGAGATTTATGGATTTAAGATTTTTTTAAATCACTCTTAGGCCTATGTGTTCTATTAGGCCTATGTATAACGTGTACTGATGCATATTTACATTTTTTAGAAGTATTCATTTTATGTGATCCCGGAAAGAATTTGTATTGGCTCAAGAATAATCTTTAAAATTTTAACACCAATTTCAACAAAGTGGTGGGGGGGGGGGGAGCTTCCCCCCCCCCGGATACGTCCCTGGCCACTGCTATTGTGTAAGCATGGAGCATGGTGTGTAAGTGCCGGACCACAGCGATCAATCATTCAGTGAAATGTTCCATTCTGATCATCGGAATATTTTTTCCGTCAATAAGTATATTTACAAACGAAAATATAATAACTCAGGCTGCATACCTATAGGCCTAATATTATTAAATATAGTTATTCATATTATATATATATATATATATATATATATAATGTGTATATTATATGTGTGTATATTATATATAGGCCTACATATATATACATATACTGATATAGATACTGTATATATCACTGTATATATTATATTTGTATAAATATATATATAGGCCTATATATATGTGTGTGTGTGTGTAATATTATACATGCATATATATAAGCCTATATATACATATATATACTTTCTATATTAAAACAGAATACTACTAAAGAATATACTCATATATTAACATAAAAAGACAAGAAACTTGAAATATGAGGCTGTAACTGTTTTCTGTCTCGATATATATTCTGAAAATGTTAAGTGCCTCTTATTTAAGTCATTTTGTATAAATGTATTGTGCAGTTCTGTGGTCGACCTATGCTGCCACATTGAGGTTTTACGGGTCTGTTACAATAATGCTATTCGTATGTTACTCTGGTTGCCTTCGTATAGTGCTAGAGATATGTTTGTTAGTCGTGTTATTTCATCGTTTTTTGAATATCTTAGAAAGGCTGTGTGTGGTTTTCGAGAACGTATTTGTAATAGTGACAACTTATTAGTGTCAACTATAAATGAGTACGGTATTTGTTTAAGGGCTCCAAGCTGAATTGTAGGTGGCATGAACTGCTATACCTAACTTACCTTCAAGTGAATAATACGAACAACCCCCATAAAGTTGAACAACCGTTAAAAATGTCAAACAAATCAATTGCTTTAGAAATACAGCGCCAATAGTGCAGGAGTAGCAGATGGTAATAAGAAGACGGAGCCTATTGGTTTTTGGTACATGTGTGAATATGCTAATTGCTCATTTACATAATTGATATTTCATTAATAAGGTAATTTAGGATAGTTACCTCAATAAATAAAATGTGGTAAGTCTGATTAGTTTCAAACTTTGCACAATGATGGTAATACGAAGATGGAGCCTATTGTTTTTGGTGCGTGTGTGAATATGCTAATTGTTCAATTGCATAATTAATATTTCACTAATCAGGTAATTTAGGCTAGTTACCACAGTAACTATAGTTTGAGAGTCTGGTTTCTGGTAAAAAGACGGCGGCTATTGTGTTTTTTGGTACGGTACGTGTCAGGGACGTAGCCAGGATTTTGAAAGGGGGGGGGGGGCCTTGAATCCACCTCTGCTCAAAACATTCTTTATCCAGAATAGTCATAGGCTTAATCAGGAAAAATGGACATGAAAAACCAGATCACATCCTAAAAACTAAGACATACATCAGGAGCCGACTCGATGGAGTTTAATGTCATACCCAAGGAAGGGCACAGATCTGTTTTGAAAGGTGGAGGGGGAGGGCATTTTGTGAATCGACACCCACCTCAGCCTCACAATGATTGGAGCTGAGGTGAGAAAATTTGAGGAAATAGTACCTCTAGATGGCCAGAAATGACACTTTTAGTAAAATTCATCATCATCACATCACAATTAGTCAAAATGAAGCGCCAAAAAAAATTCTCATGATCTTTCATCAGGGATTTTTCACAACCATAGAGATCTTATTAATGTGTGTGTGTGTATACCATAGAAAACAAAGCTTAAAAACATGTACTTTACATAGGCCTACTTCAAAAACGTGATTTCCCAACTACCTCAGCCCCACCATGGCTGGGGCTGAGGTGAGAAAATTTGAGGAAATAGTACCCCTCGAGATGGCCGGAAATGACACTTTTATATAGTAAAATTCATCATCATCACATTACCACTATAGTCAAAATGAAACGCCAACAAATTTCTTATGATCTTTTATCAGGAATCTACTTAATATCCAGGACAAATTAGGCCTAATTTTAACTTACTAAGCTTTAACTATATATACTATAGTATGATCAACAAATCACAACGTTTTTTTCGCATTTAGCACAATTTCTTCACTTTTTATTGTTATTAATATTAATATCAATTATTACTATTGTCATCATCATTATTATTATTATTATTATTATTACTATTAGTAGTAGTATTATTAAACAAACATTTAAAGAAACTTACAAAAGGATAAAAACGAAATTGAACCACAGTATCGCATTTCTATCTTAAAAGACCTGGCCTGAGATTTATGGATTTAAGATTTTTTTAAATCACGCTTAGGCCTATGTATTCTATTATGCCTATGTATAACGTGTACTGATGCATATTTACATGTTTAGAAGTATTCGTTTTGAGTGATCCCAGGAAAGAATTTGTATTGGCTCAAGAATAAGCTTTAAAATTTTAACACTGTGTACAAAGGGGGGGGGCTTGCTCCCCCCTGGATACGTCCCTGGTACGTGTGTGAATATTCTAATTGCAGAGAAAATCAGACAGTGTGGATATGCTTCTATTGCACAGCGGCGTAAAATGAGCATTTCTAGTTTTGTATTGGTGTTTGTAAATTAGTTTTCATTTTATATTTATATACTTCTATTTTTTTTTTGTAGTGCAATGGAGCGAGCCGTTGAGGTGTTTGTCACCTGTTGGCTAGTATCCGCCACTGTCTTGTGAGAAGTTTATTAAATAAATAAAAATAAATATAAAAATGATTTAGAGAATTAGCCTAATTTACAAGCATTAAACTTAGGACATAGGGATTGGGCTGTCCGGCGGACCGATTTTAGCATCATAATTACGGTCATAATCCTACTTATAGAATATACGCAGGAGGTTTATTGTCGATTCCATTATTTACTTTTAATATGCTCAAAAAGTAAGGTTCAGATAATGATTCGAATTTCTGTGACCTTGACCTTGTCATTAGATCAATATGTACCACTCCGCTAAATTTTTATCCACTAAATTAAGATGATCCATTTATTAGGTTTTGTGTAATCCTGCTAGACAAATAACGATGAAAACCACATTTGGCGGAGGTAACTAGTAAACTAGTTTGTAATTATTTCATGTTCTTCTACACGAATCGAAATACAGTAATTTTCTTTTTTTACAATGCTGATAAATAAAATTATGTTAATTTGCAATTATATTGTAGATAATAATAATAATAATATTTATTTGGAAAGCGCTTTTTTAACAGCGGCACACGTCACATCAATGGTGCATCCACAGTAAAACAATAACAATCAAAATCATTTATAAAACCAATAAAATCAAAACAACACAAAAAAGATGGAATAGGGGAGAATTGAGAAAATATAATCACTTAATTTTTCGAACGCCTTTTATTGTAGCAGTTGCACACCTGCCAATTCCTTACATGTTCTCCTAATCTATAACTGTAGCATTTTATATTTATTGTGGGTTGCATCAAGGAAGATAACAATAGAAGAAATTGATAAATGTTAAATCAACATCAAATGTCATATTGTCTAGATCTCAGCATCTATCGAAACAAGGAAGATAACAATAGAAGAAATCGAAAAATATTAAATCAATATTAAATTTCATATCGTATGTACAATCTAGATATAAATTTGTTTAAGAAACAAAACCGTCAGAAGTAGAACCAGAGATTTTGGAAAACATAAGTCCCTCCTCTGTAGCGAGGCGTGAGCGAGTGTTGGGGAAAGGGTGGGTCTGGGTGTGTGTGTCTGCGTTTGTGTGTGAATTGTGAGGTTCCTCGCTTGTTGCAGTACGGGCTTTAGAAACACTGTTATTGATTGATGTTCTGATTTAATACGGAGGATCCAACGTAACTCCGTGCAAAGCATATCTTTGGTTGATTTGTAATCACTGACTATGACGCTGAAACGGAAAATTAGCAATTGAATGGCCTGATGAATTAAAATGGTTACTCACGGAAAATTACTTACTTTTATCTCTGATTTTTTAAAAATGATTATTGATTCAATGCCTTTTTGTGCCAGCCTCTCAGATATAATTACCAATTTATTAATTTGGCAGGCTCTCCATTGAACCCATTCATTGTCAGGTTTAATTGTTGCGCCGATATCAATCAAAGAAGATGCTCATGGCGCTTGATATGTGGACTAGGATAGATGTTACACTTTTAAATAACA
>NW_022713615.1:1639218-1641733 GCF_011630105.1 Anneissia japonica
TTATTATCATCATCATTATTATTATCATTATTATTATTATCATTTTTATTATTTTATTATTTTATTATTATTATTATTATTATTTGGTACTTAGAGACATTGGTTATTTGCGCCTTGTAAATTGACCTATTATTATTATAAAATATAGATTTTTTTGTTCCCTTTTTGAGTTGAGCAACCAAATGTTGACTGACGTCTGTATACGCGCGTCTGTAAAGTTTCCTTGAAACCCACACCTTCGAGCATGAGAAAAAAAGAATGGACTCACCCGCCTTCGTGAATTCTGTATTTAGGCTTATGGGGGGAGGCCCTTTTTATGGAGCGACGCTCTTTATGCTAACCATGGAGATGTATATACAGGTTGTATAAACTGTATTGAATAAAAAAAGATATTTTGCTTGACATGAATTAGTCATTTGTGAAACAAAATGATAGGCTAATGTCAAGTGTTATATTGAACAGTGGCGGATTCAAGGGGGAGCCCATTCAGCACGAGTCCCAAACCTCCTAATTTTTTTCAAAATAAAACAAAAAAATGAAAATTGTATTAAACTTTTAATCTGAGAGTGCAATTTCCGACCATTTAGAGGTGCCATAATTTATAATTTGTTCTTACCTCAGCCCTAACTGTCGTAGGACTGAGGTGGGTGGGCATTCCGTTTGCACAAGACACTCCCTGGGTCACGTCCTCTATTTCGATTTCCTGGACCCGCCACAGTTGGAGTAGTCCGTTTTGTCACGGACCATGCCTACCCAATCCCCCCCCCCCCCCACTCGCCCTTCTCGGCAGCCTGACCATTTGATTTTTTTTCAGTAACATCAAAACTGCTGAAGACCATGAAAAACCTGGCCCCAAAAGTGATTTTTAATTGGAGGGAATCCTGTAAACCATTAACAATAATCGCTAATTAGAGAAAGTGAATGTATTTTTCAGTGTCCTCACAGTTTGTGATGTGAACCAGTGTTTAAGATTCTCTTCTGTTTCCCTCCTACCCAAATAAAATAAAATAATAATTATTATTATAAAATGATTTTCATTTTGAGACCATAATTTTTGTGATGTGAACCAGTGTTTAAGATTCTCTTCTGTTTCCCTCCTACCCAAATAAAATAAAATAATAATTATTATTATAAAATGATTTTCATTTTGAGGCCGTCATTTTATAAGCTGGGCATTCACATATTCCATTATAATTGTCGACCTAATATTAAATCTGTTGAGTACTCAATAAACTCACCGCCATGTTGCATGCTACACTATTATTAATACCACTTACTATTACTAATACCACCACCAACATTGTTACTACCACTACCGTGGGCGGATTCGGGTTGGGGGGGGGGGAGTCCTGCCCCCTTAAATTTTTTTTAATTATTTTTTTATTGGAGAAAAAAAAAGGTTATATTCAAATTTCACTCCTAGAGTGCCATTTCCGGCCATCTATAATCATAGTATTTCGTACTACAACCTTAACCATGGAGGGGCTGAGGTACTCTACACTGTCCATGTGAAAGTCCCTCCCTGGGACACTTCTATTCCGGATTCCTGGATCCACCACTAACCGAGGTGATGCAGGTATCCGTTTTTCGGAGTATAATTAATCCACATATAGATCAGATCTGCTACCACCAGTAGTCTTCTACTACTTCCACTGCTGCTGCTGCTACTACTGCTGCTACTACTACCACTGCTGCTACTACTTCCAATGCTGCTGCTACTACTCTTCATTCATTCATAATCTTATAATTATGCTGAACCATTTTACAAAACTTCAGTATATATACCTCACGACTTCAACTTATTTTATAATTATTCATGATATTACCGCATAATGTCAGAATCTATTGTCACAAATTGAATGTTTTGACATGGTAAAAATTCTATGCTAATTTAATTGCTAATGTTAGTAAAATCGTTAAACTTCGTAATTGCATGTAAAAAGAATCGTAGTCATTTGTTATTGATAGTCAATATCACTTAACTATTTTAGATGCACACGAAAGCAAGGCAAATTATGGTTATTGTTAAGTGTGTAATATCATTATTTGTTAATTTGGAACCACAAATTTACTTTAGTTGGAGGGTCTTCCCTCACTCATTATTCCAGCCACTAGAATTACTCCACCCACTCTCCTTGCTCCCCATTTTTCTACCCATGCTACAATCTATATATAAAAAAAAATGTAAACTACCATTGCTAGTGTAGACAAAATATATACAGTATGCTATTGAATAAGGTAATTTAACTTGTGACGCACTATAAAAATTAATTTGAAGCTAATCATGCAAAACGCATGTCTAAGGTAGCTTAAGACTTTCAATTGTCCTTAATAAATGAACCAACCAAAGTGAACATAAACAAATGTCACATGTGTCGTATCTAATAGACTCTAAAATCGATTTAATAAATCTTAAACCCCTAAATTGCCATAATATTTGGGGTTTTGACCCCCTTCCGAACACTTTTGAGAGAATTTCAGCGACACCCGACCACGCCCACCTTTTTTTCGTCAA
>NW_022713615.1:1643032-1646020 GCF_011630105.1 Anneissia japonica
GCGCACGTGACGTGGACAGATCCGACCGCGACCAGTGACGCAGGTGGATCTGTCAGTAGTCTGGTTAGGTCTCATCAGTCGGGAGACGCATTTCCAATAGGAGTGACAACGGTAACCATCAGCGCTTCCAATGATGTAGGGACGTCTTCCTGCAGATTTTCAATTCGTGTCAGAGGTACGAAAGACAAAAACATGACAATATGTGATCGATTTTGGTCACTGTATCTAACTGGCTCGCATGTCTGCATTTTATGTGTCATAAATTATTATTTTTATGATTAATCGCAATATTACTCTGCTACAATAATTATATATCATATTATCAATTACCATAATCATTAAAAAACAAATAATGTAAAATGCTTTGAACTGCATACGCTAGTTTAGGCCTATGTTTGTTTCACATCATTCATCATTTCAGGCGGAATTGAAACTATTGGAGAGAACTTTAGAGGATTTTAAAGCTTTATTTTGATTGCAAAAAGCAGAAGAGAGAGGTAGAGAGCTGTCTCTTATACACATCTAGATGTGTATAAGAGACAGCCTATTGGAATGCCTCACAGTTTTTAACATGATCAAATATAACACTATCAGATCGTGAAGAATGTTCTTTAAGTCTAGTTATTAAGCACCTATCTGTCTTACCAATATAATCACATCATGTACTAGAAAGAAACTTTGAAGTTTTGATAAACAGGACTTATGTATGCGTTGTCGTCTTCTTTCAAATTCACATTTGGAATATTAATATACTGAGCTTCACAGTTATTCGTGAGCGGCGTTGTGAACAGCTTTCCAAGTTCCTGGTAGTCGTGCTGTCGGCGCTGGTTTGTATTAAACTTAATACTTGTGTATTGATCGTCAGGGATGTCAGCAGGGGCTGTTTTACAGAATCGTTTATAGAAACATATTAACAATAATAACACAAAGATACAAAATATTAACAATACGGTACCACCTATGCACCATTTGACCAAGCCTCCTCTCATTTTGTTTTTTTTTGGTTGGGCATGAGGTGTGATCATTGTGCCTGTAGGTTCGGTTTGTCGAGTGATCGGCATATTTCGGGGTCCGGTATGTCTAGTGATTGTCAGGTTGCCGTGTCCTGTTCCAACTGCATTTTGAGCCTCGCATATCAGTATCAACGCATCATCCACGGCACCAATATCCATCAACGTCACGTTACTACTTGTGCCGTTCAATACCATACATTCTTCAAGCTGGATATTTTCTATTTCATTCTTACAGATAATCCATCGGAAAGTGACACCGGGATATGATTCTACTTCACATTTAAACTGCTCGCTGTCTGTATATAGTTTGGTGATCTTTACTCGAGGTGTCATCAATAGATGTGTGGAAGAGTTGAGCGGTTGTAACATCATTGAATGTGCCACGCACCAGAATTGCCAACCGTCTAAACCAGTGACGTTCACGGGATAAATGATATTTATTCCATTTACAGGATCAGACTGCTCTTTAGTAGCAAAATAGACAGGAATTAGATCGTTTTTGTGGTGAGCAGATTTCATGATTGTGATGTTGACTAAAATGTTTTTACCGATGTTAGCTGTACAAGATATACTGGTAATAAGTTGAGTTTGGTATCTGGTATTTTCCGTTTGATGACTGCTTCCATGTTGAATTGAGGTATTGGATGTAGAAAACTGGCAACTGACAAAAGGATTTTCACTCAAATACTTTACTAACAATTTGATATGACGTTTGATCCTGTTTTCGGCTATAATAACCTGGCAAGTGTACACACCATCATCCGTTGACAACACGTTTCTTATCTGTAGGTTGTATGTTCTGGTAGGCACTGGGTTTAGATCTGTTGTGTTTGAAAGTATGTACTTGTTGAAAACTTGTTGATTCCTATTTATTTTATTGTTGTGAAAGAACCAACTTAAAGATGGTTTATCATCAGATGTAACAATGCACTTCAGTGTGACAGAAGATCCTTCTCCTGCCATAATTTGTTTTTGCTCAACCATCACATTTCCTGTGGCACATGTTAAAATAAAACTGATCAGAAGAATTTTTTTTCGGCAATTTGCAAAATCCGAATGATTTAATAATGTTTTGTTTCTAATTCCAGTTTTATTGATCATATTTTTCATTTGGAATTACTCTGTTGAACATCCAACAATACAAAATCCGCTTTGAATTCAAGACCGATTACCTATAACACAAAAAAGAGATAGACACAAGTATATTAGAACTCAAAAAAATCATTGATAGTTAATATATGTTATAGCATACTGTAGATGATTTTGTTCTTCACGGTAAGTCACTAAAAGGGGTGAGGATGATCAGTTCTAGTGGCACTCAGGGTGGGGGTGGCCAGTTCATCCTCACTCATCACTGACTGTTATAATGCTAGCGTACAGAACAGACGTTTTACTGTGTCCGTTTCCAATAGGCGTTATTATTATGTGCGTGGGTGTGTGTATGTGGTGCAATCTTAGCCGAATAGTAGGCCTAGGCCTACTGTATATCTGTTCACCAATTCCTTTGCATTGCTTTGTACAACTAGGAAGTAATTTTCAATCACAGTTTAGGTACGTGTCCATTTAAGGTGGGACAAATAATGACTAATACGAACATAAAGCTTGTTTCAAGCAAGTAACCGGGGGAGGGCGTTCGAACGAACACCCCCCCCCCCCCTTTCCATGAAGTGCCCTTTCAACAAAGGTTAGCCTACACCTTGGGCATAGCCTTGAGCCTATCATCGTTTAAAAAAGTCTTATTTTAATACCCGATTGTAGGCCTACATAGTAACATAAAATAATAAAAATTGTGCATTTTCAACTATTAAAACATTATTTAATCAGTACGACCGTGTAGGCCTACCCGCCCAGAATAGGGACAGGGCAGGGCAGCAGCAGAGCGTATCGCCGACGTCCCGATACAATGTTGCCAACCGGCGAGCTAGAGAGAGACCTTCAAAATATTGTAATGTAAACAGAATTCTGTATTTCATAC
>NW_022713616.1:0-1134 GCF_011630105.1 Anneissia japonica
GATACGACATGTTTCGGGCATAGCCCATCATCAGGTATATATATATATATATATATATATATTTAAAAGGGTTAAGGAAATTGAAACAATGTTCTTTTATTGCCAATAAATTGTGTTATAATTGTTATGAATAACATAATTATAAGTATTTGTAAATTTACTGAAATGAGAAACAACTCAAAATGTAATGTAATTGGATTTGGTATAGCACATTATACCGAAGTCTCAGCGCTTAAAAACATGATAAAAAGCGATGCAAAAGCAAATGCTACTGCAAACAAAAAGAATGGGGTTTCTTTTTTCTGTTCTGTAAGATTTAATAACAGGGAATTTTTGCAAGCTTACGAAAACGATAACAAATATGGTTACGTCATCAAATATTTAGATAACCCTATACAGCAGAATAAACTATTACGTTATGGATAAAGGATCACATTCAGCTAGTCTCATCATAGTCAAAAAAGCTTAGGCACGAATGACGTTAATGATAATGGCATATTTGTTATTGTTTTCCTACGGTTGCAAAATCCCCTTAATAACCTGTGCCTACAGACATAAGATATCTTATAAAATGCCTCCAGTATTAGGAATTGAATCATTGTCTGGAGAAAAAAACAAAAACAAAAATGTAAACAATTTTTTACAATTACTTTGAGAAAAATGAGAGTTGCCTCCACCCGCATATTGTGTGGTGGCATACTTTTTCCAGCCCTGTTTAAGAAGTTGGTTCTTAGTCACTAGTTTTGTATTCCAAATATATTAAAAAATACAAAAAAAAAAATTATATATCTTTCACAGGTTTATTTCAAGATGGCCACCAGGCAGTTTCTGGAAGATGTTAAGGGGAATTTACTAGAATGTACCATATGCTCAAAGGAACTTCAAAATCCTAAATCTCTCAACTGTCTCCATAGTTTTTGTTTGGCCTGTCTTGAGGAGTTGGTCAACAAAATTGGTAAGCTGACCTGCCCGACTTGTTGGAAATCGCATAACATTCCAGAGGGCGGGCTTCAGAAACTTCCTCTAAATACCTTTTTTGAAAACTTAATGAAGACAAATGAAAAATTTCTAGAAAGAGATCAGATGATATGTGTTTGTGGAACATATGGTCAGGCAAAATGTTACTGCCAGGAC
>NW_022713617.1:0-3280 GCF_011630105.1 Anneissia japonica
ATATTGATCGCAATGAATTTATATGCATGTAAAAGGAGCATCATATTGTCGGTTACATACTGATTCCAGCTCAATTATCGGTTACAAACAATATTTAATAATATTTAATGATGATTAAAAATCATGTTTTTATTAAATCAATTCAACAATAATAATAACGATATTCTTAATTAAAGGTGATTGTAATAAAGATAGCAATAATGATGACACTAACGCTAGCAACAATGGTAACGATAGCAATAATGGACTTAGACATAATATTAATATTTTTTATTTTTTTATTTTTTGTAAAGCGCCAGTTCCAAACCAAATCAATGATCAAATGCGCTGATCGTTATTACCCCTGATCAATGGATAACATACAATGGCAAACCAGCACAACGTGCAACCTTCTATGCTCACTGGGGGGTATAGTCGTAATAATATTGTTACCAACATAATTTCACTTTTCACTATACTGACTATATACATGGTACTAATGCTCTACATGCTGGCATAATGAGTGGAGTTTATTACAAAAAAAATCAGGTAAAACAGGATTAAAACACATCGCCAATTAAAGGCACATGTTTACAACTGGCAACATTATTCATTTATAGTTTACATTTGCTTAATAATAATATTATTTATTTTTTCTTTTTTTTAAGGTCCTTGTATAATAACCGAATAACTGAACTAAACCAAGGTGTATTCAGTGGTTTGACTAGTCTTCAAGAATTGTAAGTGACAATTTACAAGTTATGAATAAATCTATTATCATATCAATTATTTTTAATTAATGCATGATTGTTTATGATTGTGATAAATTGTAATAATAATAATATTATTTTCCCGAACTTTAAATCATACAAAAAATGGTGATGTTTTTAAAACCAAATCACAATTCAAATGCAAAAAAAAATAATATATATATGAGAATCTACAATTTTTAAATAATTGTTTTGTATACAGCATCTAATACTCTAATAATTTGGTAATTGTTTACATAATAAATACTGTAGCATGCATGACATTAGCCTACCGTTTCATTAAAAATAATGGTGTTTTTTTTATTAAATCAATTCAACAATAAAAATAACGATATTGGTAAAGGTGTTTGAAATAACGATAGCAATATGATGACACTAATATAGCACATAACACTATTATTATTATTATATATTATTATTATTATTATTTTTTTTTTATATATGAAACTCAAGGTACATTGACTGTTATTACACGAACACCTGAGAATTGAGAAAATTCACATAAGAACAGGACTAGTCATTTAGCATTTTTCTTTTGTGATTGTTATCCCCTATTCAAAATGGCCAATATTCTCCACAACCAACTGCATACACTTTTTGAAACAGTGGCTTAATATAGTTTTTGATGTAGGGCTAAATAAACAGAAAACACATGGATGGAACTTCAAAGAAAAAAGTATGGTCTTGTAGTCGTACTTCCACGCATGGAAAAAAAAAAACCCCTGTTAATGCCTACTCTGTTTGATTTTATTACATTTAAGAGGCATGTGCACAAGTCATTTGCAGTAAAATGTATTAGTTCATTCCCTGTTTCATGTATTCAGGGGCGCAAGGAGGTTCCCATCAGGGAGTGGGGTGCAAAATTTGTAAATGCGGAACTACAAAGAATCAGTGGAGCAACGAAGTGATGGAAGGCCCGAGCCATACGCTGGGGGCCAGGGGCTGCGAAGGGCCCTGGTTGGGGTTGTGGGGGTGAATCCCCTAGCCGCTCCGGTGTTTGTAGCGTTTTGTGATGTCTTTTTTGGTACTATTGAGTTCTTAATTTTGTATCTTAATTTGACAATATAAGCGTAATATATTGTAATTAAGATAACATTTATTCGTCTATAACTGAATTTCCTGTTACACATTGTTTCATTTTCATTATATTATAAACAAATTAATAAATCAAGTTTAATACGTTCAATCAAAAAAAGAACAAAAAATGTTGGTACTCTTTTTCTAAATATTAATACTGTTGCATGTGTTATTGGTATTGAAAAAAAAACAACACAGCAATGTGAAAGTAATTAAAAAAATAATGTCCGTGTCATTTGATGTATTTTTAAAATCGTAAAATTTAAAACCCATTAATTACATTGGTCTGTTGTTTTGACTACGTTTCCACACTACTGTATGCTACGTTCTGTACTGTACAGAAGAACGCTGTTTAAACATTATTTTTGGATATATAAGGCATGGAAAAAACTTTCTACCTGGCGCTTGAATCACCGAAATGCTTTCATTGTTAAGTGGCTAAGACGTTCGCCCTGGATGCCAAAAATACCGGCTTCGAGTTGCGGTTGGAAGTATCTTATTCAAGATCCAGGAAGCTGAAAATAGTAGTCTAGTCACATGCGATATTAGCACCATAAAAATCAGATTCTACCTTACACTTGAACCACCACAATTCCTTCTTAGTGATTCCCAGTCGCCATGTATGCTAAAGGTCCCGAGTTCGAGTCCGAGTATTTTTTTTTTCTTTCATTGTCAGATTCCTCTTATTGTTGTTAAGTTTCAATTTGTATTGCATTTTCCTACTTCCTGTTTTATTGGTTATTCCATGCCTTAATTTAAAATCACTTTATATGCAAGTATCTCATTCAAGTTCAAACAGACTGAAAATAATGCACAGAAGGGGCGTCTAGGCACGTGCGATATTAGCGCTAAATCAACATCGTGACGTCAGACACGATAAAAAAAAAAAAATAAGAAAGCAGGTAAAATTCTACCTGGCACTTGAATGTGTTCGTGACCAAGTGGTTATGATGTTTGACGTGTATGCAAAAAGTCCCAGATTCGAGTCCATGCCTTGGTTGAATATGAACAAAGAAGACTTCAAAAGCATAATATGTTGAAAATTTCAGGTTATTCCAAACATTTCGTCGGTTAGGGCTTCATCAATGGACTAACATCGTATGTTGCGGTCGAATGAATATGCATTGACTACTACTATTTGTCTTCACATCTATATGTAAATCTCAGTATATGAATGTGTGAGCGATATTCATTAATATGTGTGATCAGGTATATTCCTATATACCTGATACAAAAACATATATAGGGTCTATATAGGGGTAATTTCGTCTGGCTTCAACAACAATGGATAAAGGGGTTGCTTTTTAAAGATAAGCCATTATATTTTAATTTATTCAAAATTGACTCCAAAAAATGGAGGGTATAAAAAAGCAAACTAAAAATATTAAAGCACATTAAAATACATAAAATCATGTGCTTAGGAATGAGTAATTGATAGTAACAATAATAATTAT
>NW_022713618.1:0-5361 GCF_011630105.1 Anneissia japonica
TCATCATCTACAATAAAAATTAAAAATGATTATTTTAATTCAAAATCAAATCATGACATAACATAAAAGGCACATAAAGTAAATTAACTTTATTATGATCCTGAAATATGTAACTCAGATTTTTGAATTCATTATTTTAAATGGGTTTAGAATCCCAATAAGAAATTTGTATTGGGCAGTGTGGTTGATAATTTCAAAGCTTAGCCAGTTGATTTTACAAGTCCCCATCCATTGATTAATTATACAAATAATAAATGTTTATGAATTCAATGGGAAGAACACTTTCATGTGTGTAAAAACTGACTGTTCATTCAATGAGGCAGAGCCAAGTTGAATGGAGCAGACAATCTTTCAACTTATGAAAATATTCTTTATATTGCGCGAATAAAAAACATTCATTATTTGTTTTATAACACACCTAAAATAGATCCTTGTCATTTGATATTTTATTAAAAAAATCTTTTTTTTCTGAATGGAACAGTCCAGCTTCTTTTAACAAATGAAAAGATTAGGTTGAGAGGTGAAACAGATAAAAAAAAATGATACAAAAATGCAAGCATGGAACTCATAGTTTGTGACGAAATGGCGTAAATAACCAATGTCATGTGATGTGAAATCCACCAATCAAATGACAAGAATCTATTAATAGGCATGTTATAAATCAACCTCATTACTATAAAATATTACATATAATTTTTCTTACATCCTTATCACCAACAAATGTTTTGGTACTCCTAAGGGTCATATCTGGTCCTTTGTCTGAAAAAGTTGCAGGAAATATTGTTCCATTTTTTAAATCAACACCTGCCAATCAAAATAAATAAGTGCATTCATGTTAATATATGTACAATTATGCAAATATTATAATTATGGATGTAATTAATTGTATCATAGCTTACATCAAAACCTTAATTGAAAATAATAAAAACTACAGCCTTAACATCGGCACTGGTTCGAGCTACTACTCGCTAAAGGTTTCGGTTTGCTAAAGCATGTCTTCTCGGATAAGGACTTAAAATGGAGGTCCAGTGTACAAATCTGGCTCTTGTGCATTTCAAAGAACCCACTGCATCTATCGGAAGAAGAGGGAGTTACCCTGATGATATGGTTCATTTAAGCACCTGTCGTCGTGGAATGATGTGAACATTTAGCTACTATAAATGGCTCTTTAAAACCGCTAGGTAGTCACAGACCAATTTTCAATTAATACTATAAATAATAAATTTATTTTGACTAAAAGAGAGAAAAAAGGTAGACGAACCAATGCCATAAATAACAGGCCAATGTATTCCATTCTTCACTACATCATTAAAATCTAAAATCAAAGAAATAAATCTACATTAGATTGAGATGCAGCTTATAATGATTTGAGACAAAGTCTGTAAGTAATTGGAGGTGGTCTTCAATTTGGAGTCTGAGGAAACATGTATTACATTTTTTTAATGGTTTCCAGGGCCTTGTGTAGGTTAATTGCAATATAAAAAGGAAAAGCAAACACTTACAGGGTTGTAGCTACAGAACACTATGGTTGGGCGATAGACATTTCAACGGTTGTGGGTGACAACATTTGTAAATTCTAAATAATAAGAGTGGATTTTAAGGATGGTAAAGTGGGTTAATAAAGGTGGGTGGCAGGTCATGACATTAGCTTTAGACTGGGTGGAAAACATGAAAGCTGGGTGGCCATGCCCACCTCAGCCCACCATAACTACATCGCTGCAGTAAATCAAAGTCATAGACATAGCACTTTTAAACCATGGATTAAGCTAAGTTAGAAATGGATGAAATCTTACCTGACATGCAAGCAGTCATCAAAGAAATTGGAAGTGGTTGGTTGTGAAATTCATCTGTGAAAAAATAGAAGCTGAAATAACAGCAAACACCGTATGAGGTAATATAGAAATCCAATTATGTTTTCACAACAGAAATCAACCGATTCTAGATGTCATGACAAGAATCTTTATTTTATTTATTTATTTAACTTTCTTTTATAAGGGTGGCTCTTACAGCGAGGCTGACTCAAAGAGGCCCTTATAACAAATACAAACATATAAAGTAACATGAGTAAAATACAGAGAGAATAAATAAAATAGATTTTTTATAAAATTTAAAAACAATGTATAACAGTATTCTCAAAAATTGTTAAACTAACCTTAAAAATTTCAATTTCAATAAAATCAGTCTTTAACTATATTTGAGTGCTTTTTTTAGTTTATTTTAAAAAGAGTAAAATGTATTGCAGTTTAGCATATCATTAGGGAGTGAACTAAGATAGTAGGGGCCTTTTGGAAAGACAAAAAAAAGAAAAAGGAATTATTGATCATCCAAAATGCTCCAGAGGTGTCTAAAAAACAAACACTCCTCTAAGGTAGTTTTGTCTCTCGATAGACCCCTTTCAGACAACTTTGGATTCACCCTTGCAATACATAATTGAATAATAAGGAAGTTTTCGATTGCATCACGACATAAAAACATCTGTGCAAGGGAGAACGCTACGTTCTCGCTGTCATGCGGATTTTAGTTTACAAATTGGCGCAAATCTGTTTTGCAGACGACCATGAATGAATCCATTCTAGTGTCAAAGCACTGCAGAAATAGAAAGCTCCCTTTTGAATTCATTTTGTCAAACAGACAACAATACACTGACCTCTGAAATCATGAATACCAGATCAGATCATGCGCTAACATCTATTATAAGTCAATTGTGATGTTATCAATGTAACTCCCAATGTTATTTTCCTATTCAAAACCATGCACTAATTGTTAATAACATATGCTGCAGTAATTGGCATTCTTTCAAAATATGCATGCATTAAGATTTGATTGCTCATACCAAGTATATCTTTTGTTAATGACTGCGATTGGAGACGGTCATCACAAAATCCACCAAATATATGCAGCTCTAACCTGCAAAAAAGAGGGAAATAATTGTCAATCAATACAAGATAAAAAATAAGGGGGAGGGGAAATGGAAGGGAAGAGGAAAGCGGAGAAGAGGAAGGGGGAGAATGGGAGGAAGAAGAGGAAAGAGAAGGGCGAGGGGTGTAGCATTTGATAGTAGCTTGTTGGTATCTAGGGCATGCATGCTGGGAAAACTATTACCAACTACGGTGGTTTATATCGACTAACGTGTGGGAAAAGTCTGCTAGCATTCTGTATTTCCTTGGGTTCAGTAACTTTACATGGTCAGCATGCTGCTTAAGTACTGTGTAGTCACTCTCAGCTGGCCATGCTAAGATACTGCAGCTTGCACTGTTGACAGTCTGTAAAGTGGTTTATGGTATGTTTCAACTACTGTATATTCCTTGGCTCGCATTAAAAAGCCATTAACTTTCCATTCACGCATACTGTATGTGATCCGTGTATAAGACAAATCCTGAGTTTGGTTTTTGGACGATTTTTTACGTCAGTCAGACATATAAAACAACCACCCACAGTCACTTTTCATTATCAATTATGCTGCATTAGCATCAGGTCCCCTACTATCTACTGTAGGTATAAAACAACACATTTGAAAAAAAATGAATAAGAAAATGTCACCTTCCAGATAACTTGGCATCACTTAACATCATTACTGTTGCTAGCATGTCTTTGATGCCCTGCTCTGTACCATTACCATCACAGTGGGCCACACAAGTTGCACCACTACCTAATAAATAAAAAAAAATAAAAAACAAGGTGCAGATATATAAGTTGAGATAAGTACTTTAAATATCATATTTAATTGCACACTAGAACCCCTATTAAGGGGACACCATCAGAACCAAAAAAGTGTCCCAATAATAAGGATGCCCCTTTACAGGGGCTGAAAATATTACATGGCTGAACATGTGTCTCCTAAATAGGGTGTCCCAAAGGAGGGGTTCTGCAGTACAGAATTACCTTTTTACATGTAGGTATGTTGTCATTATCATTAAGCAAAAATTATGAAGAAAAACTACATTAAAAGAGCCCCTCCAACCATCCCCCCCCCCAAAAAAAACTTGTCATTTACCTTTATTCCTGAGAACAAGTATATGACATGTTGTTGCATCTTCTGTCCCTATAACACTGATTGCATCTATGAAAGACAAAAAGATATAGCAAGTCATATCAGATGGTCTATTCTACAGTGCATAATTTACCACAAGGTCCTGCCTGCAAAGAATCAAATAATAATGTAATACAATGTTGACCATAGCGCATTCTCAATATGTGGTAATAAAATATATTTGGCGTTTTTTTTTTCCCTTTTGCTCTTTCCAAAACGGGGAGGGGCCCAGGTTACGTGGACCAACATTGGATCCGCGCCTCCATCTGTGGGAGTGTATGAAATGGTCTTACCATCATCTGGGAGGGAGCAGGCAAATTCTCTCTGATTTACATAGAGTACTCCATTGAGTGGCACGTCTGTACAGGCTGTGACCGAAACTTGATTGCTTCTTCCTGTTGGAAAAAATACAGGTCTCTTTCTAATTAAAGACCCATCTTGACTTAAAGACCAAAAATGTCTTTTAGTCAAAAGTTAGTGGTCTTTAATTGGAGGGAGAATTGTATAGTTGATTTCATTTTTTCTAAATGTGAGGTTTATTCAGTGAACGTATGTAGAATGTATAGAGATCATTAAAATAATCGCTAAAATTAAATATCAGTTTAAAATGTTTTTAGGAATTTTTGGTCTCAAGGTTCATTAAATACATTGATATTTATATATATATATTTTTTTAAGCTAGTTCTATTAGGGAGTCATTACATAACATTTTCCTGGTTCTATAATCTTCTTCATACACCTGGGATTGGTAGTTATTCATTGTGGTTGGGGATTTCCATCTGGGATTAGGAAACTTTCAAGTAGTACATGTTGAGACTTATGCAATGCAAATTTCTGCCACTATTTTATTTATTTCCTTTGTGAACACACACCTCTGGAAAGGCAGCACTTACAAGAGTCATGCGTTCAACTTAAATTTTAAAAAAAATATTTAAAAACTTAGGCCCACATCAACAAAATAACACAGATACAGGTAACACAGATACAGGTACTGTATACACAGACTAAACTGTACCCACAATATTAAAACTATAATTTTTTTTAAAAAATCACTTTTTAAATAATACTATTGAAAATTAAAGGTATGGAATAACTTTGTATATTTTTATGCAGCCATATTAAGCCTATTTTAATTAATTGCCTAATCCATTTAACAAGAGAATTCAGATTAATTAACAAATTTAAAAATATAATTAGGCCATGTAAAAAAAAAAGTTGTTGATCGTGTTCTCCCTACTTAAAAAAAAAACCCCAGCCCCCCCCCCCCCCCCCCCATAAAAAAGGTAAAAAAATTAAGAAGGGATACTTGCAATTAGTATCCCTCACTTATG
>NW_022713618.1:5519-18587 GCF_011630105.1 Anneissia japonica
ATTTATTGCCTATGAATTAAAAAGAGTTATTTATTAATGTGTTCGTCTTCTGTTTACTCACAACATTCTACTTCAACAATAATATTAAACAACAATAAATTAGTAATATTTACATTAATAATACTAATTAGTCATTATGACGATAATAGAGGTAATAATAACAACAACAAAATTAATAGTAATATTTATTTTAACAAATAGTAATAATTCTAGTATGGTAATAATAACGATATTTAAATATAAATTTTAATAACTAATTAGTGATAATAATGATATTGAAGGTGATAATAGCAATAATACAACAATAATAAATTAAAGATAATGTTTATTTTTATAATAATAGTAATACTAATTAGTAATAATAATAATACTTATAATTCTAGGCCTACTTAGTAATAATTTTTATACCTCCTTGGTAATAATAGGGTAATAATATCGATAATAAAGGTGACAACAACAATAATATTAATAATAATAATATGAGAAAAATACTAATAAAATGCCAATAACAACAACTTTTTAAATTACTATTATTAAAATTATAATACTAAGACTAATAAATAATAATAATAATAATAATATGAATAATAATAATAAAAAATCGAAAATTATTTATTATTTAAATGGTACTGTAATAATAATAATAGCAAAAATTTGAACAATATATAATGTTAATGCTAAGACTAATAATTAATATTAAAACTAACGGTCATAAAAGCAACAATAATAATAACAACAATGACAACAATAATAACAGCAATAATAATAACAATTAGTACAATGTAGTACCAGTAAATGACTTGTGGCCGAGTTGACTTGTGGCCGAGTTGATTTGTGGCCGAGTTGACTTGTGGCCGAGTTGACTTGTGGCCAAGTTGACTTGTGGCCGAGTTGACTGTGGCCGAGTTGACTTGTGGCCGTGTTGGATCGAATTCCCTAGGCCTAGTGTAGTAGGACGCGGCCGCCTAAGCTAAGCGTAAGCCTAGGCCACTGTTGTGTTGTGGCAGAGCAAGCCTGAATTTTCGGCTTTTGGCTAACCCATACAGAATTACCCAAATGAAGACCCAAATGATACAGAATTACCAAAAGTGTATAATAATTAACATTGAAGCTTTTCGAATTTGAACATGCATATAGATAAGCCTAGCTAGCCTGGGCGGGATATGACCGGTTGAGCCGCCAAGCGCGTCTCTCAGTGAATGTAGTGAGTCTCTCAGTGAATGTAGTCGGCTTGCCGATGTCATCAGTGAATGAACCCCCCTCCCCCCGATTACCAGCTACATATTCATCCCACAGTCTTGTCAGTCGTTGATTTGCTTGTATTGCCGTTTGTGATGTATAATTGTGTAATTGAAAATTAGAATTTTAATATATTTATGTACTACAATTTTATAAAAATATATGAAGTTGTATAATTGCAAAATCGTATTAAAAATGTAATTTTATGTACATTTTTATACAAATAAATGAAGTTGTGTAATTGCAAAATCGTATTAAAAATGTGTTTATTTACGTCTGGCTTGTGGCGTATTTCAATTAACTTATTCGTTATTTGTACTATTTTGTTAAATTATTTAATTAAATTATTTATTATATATAAGTTTAACAAATAGTACAAAAATAAAAATACTGTATATAAATTATAAAACCATAGTAAATACTGTATAATAACATAGCCTAACACATTTAAATTATTATTTATTATTCATGCAAAATCATATTAAAAATGTAATAACTTTATTATTTTTTTACGTTTGGTTTGCGGCGTATTTCAGTTAACTTATTCATTATTTGTACTATTTTGTTAAATTATTTAATGAAATTATATTTATTATATACCATTATATATAATAAATGATAAGAATGTATGGAGTTTTTTTTTTTTTGACTATCTGGCAACCCGACTGAATTAGACAGATGACTATAAACAATAAATTTAAATGTGTTAGGCCTATGTTAATATACAGTATTTACTATGGTTTTGTAATTTACGTACTTTTTATTTTTGTACTATTTGTTAAACTTATATATAATAAATGATAAGAATGTATGGAGTTTTTTTTTACTATCTGGCAAGCTGACTGAGCAAATACTCACAAAATTTAAATTAAAATGATAGAAAGAACAAGTAAATAAATTGAAATACATCCCAAAAATATTTAATAAATCAGTGCAAAAACCGAGTATCAAATAAATTGAAATAATTGAGTAAATAAACTGAAATACATCCCAAACAACAGTACAGTTACCAAGAACAAATAAGTTAATTGAAATACGCCACAATTAACGCACTACATTCACTGAGAGACGCGCTTGGCGTTCCATAGAAATGACCGGCGGCTCAACTTGTCGGCGGCTCAACCGGTCATAATCCGCCTAGGCGACGGAATAGGCTAGGCCTACACTATTTCATATTTGTCAAAATCATTCATATATTTTTTTTAATTTAATCATTTGATAATAATAAGAATAATAACAACAATAACAACAACAATGATAATAGTAATTATAAGTCAATTGTGATGTCATCACTGCAGCTCCCAATGTTATATGCCTATTCCCCACCATCCAATAATTTTTCAATAGTGGATGCTTGGCTTGATTTTTTTTAGGTTTGTGTGCAAAAAGAATAACTCTTCATTTTTTCTCACCGCAAAGACATCGTACACCGCGATAGAGATTGAATTGTAACTAAATATTACTTTTGTAAAACAAGCTTAATTAGTACCTGAAGAAAGTTACTTTAAATTCAGTATTAAATATAACAGTTAAGGAATTCAATGAATCAATGGATCCTCTTAAGCACAACGAATTTGAGTCAACTCAGCCCCAAGTCAACTCGGCCCCAGTCAACTCATCCCTGGGTCAACTCGGCCCCAAATATTATTGTATATCTTTGGACATACTGGTAGATGATAACTTTATTAATGTCAATGTAGGACCGAAATTCTGTTTTATGTGAAACCTTTCATATTTTTAACATGCAGTATTTATTTGTAAAAATTATTCATATGGTTTTATAATTGTTTAATCATTTTATAACATTAATGATAATTATATTAATACAATATTTTCCAAGACTTGTATGTATTAATATGGTGAATTTTGTTAATAATGATTTTCCTCCTCTAACTTGAAGCCACACATGTTTGATACAATATTTATTGTAAATTCATGTTAGCAAATAGTTCCCCTCTCTGTATACAGTTCGCCCTCTAAGAAACGAGGGAATATCTCTACTACCAAACACCTATTAAGAAGACACTCCCTATTAAGGAGACAGGGACACTTTCTGAGTGTGGCAAATGGTCAAATCAATTTAACCCCTCGACACTTTTACATTGTATCAAAATAGTAGACTAAAAATTCATTCAAAATTATATTTTATCACCATTTGTGCAAATCTTCAAATCAGAATTTTTTCCTTTCAATTATCTAGAATGGACACATTGGTATGCAGGCCTTGCGCAGGTGTTATTGTTGTTCTTCTAATTTTGACCATTATTAAACCATGGGGATTTCTTGTTTAGTGTATCGTATCTCACTTTCTTGTATATAAAATAATAGAAAGCTCAATATCATCATCATTATCATCATCATCATCATCATTATTGTTATTGTTATTATTGTCATTGTTATTGTTATTATTATTATTATTATAATTATTATAATTATTATTATTATTGTTATTATTATTATTATTATATATATATAATATATAAGTGGAATGCTCAGATTCAAGTTCTACTAAACATCATACTTAAATTTTAGCTTTGTATAAACAAATTGACAGATCCATTTGGACTATCATTTGGGTATCGTATCATTTGGATAATTCCGTATCATTTGGATAACTCTATCATTTGTGTAATTTCGTTTCATTTGGGTAATTCCCTATCATATGTATGGGTAATTCGTCGGACCGGGCAATTGACTGGCGATCGCTAAGTATAAATGTGTGCTGAGTATTTAATTGGCGATTCTCATCAGTTATCTACACTGCTGTTCATTTGGCACCCTCTTGGCCACACATAATCATTGAGCTCCTCCACATCACTTCACCCCATTATTCTATAAGAAAACATAAATGAATTGCTCATTTTGTGATCAACCTATGAGACGTTACAGAAAATATCCAAATTTGGGGATTAAACGTGTATACAGTAGGCTTACGGTACAGTTGACAAGATTACCTCATTCTGCTTACTGCCTTTTTGAAAATTTTAGTATCTATTATCTTACAAGACTGTATACACTTCCTTACTGATATATTTCTTTGTGTATATTTTGTACATGTACAACTTTATGTTTGTTAAAAAAGTTTCTACATTTTTTTTATTCCATTCTCATTCCAGGAGAGGAACAATTGTGAAGAGGAAGTGGAAGATACCACACCACACCACAATACCATAAAACTGATGAAAACCAATCGTGCGAGGTACCACACCACTGGTGAGGACCAATTGTGCAAGATACCACACCACTGATGGGGATCAATAGTACAAGATACCACACCACTGATTGGGATCAATGGTACAAGATACTACACCACTGATGGGGATCAATGGTACAAGATACCACACCACTGATTGGGATCAATGGTACAAGATACCACACCACTGATGGGGATCAATGGTACAAGATACTACACCACTGATGGGGATCAATGGTACAAGATACCACACCACTGATTGGGATCAATGGTACAAGATACCACACCACTGATGGGGATCAATGGTACAAGATACCACACCACTGATGGGGATCAATGGTACAAGATACCACACCACTGATAGGGATCAATGGTACAAGATACCACACCACTGATGGGGATCAATGGTACAAGATACCACACCACTGATGGGGATCAATGGTACAAGATACCACACCACCTTGTGCTACATAATGTGTAAGATTCCCCTCAATTTTCATATGTTATAATAAAATCTAGATTAAGTGATGTTTTTAAAAAAGTGTTGAGGATTAAATAGGTTTTAACTGTACATTTGTAAATTTATTTGAAGCACTGTAAAATTTCTTATTCAAGATTGAATTTGGGAAAATTTTATATGTATATTTTTTTCAAATTGATGTTTTTCTTTTGCTTAAAATACAATTCATCTCTGTGGTTTATAATTTAGAAAAAATAAACATCTAATTTGTGCAGTATAGTCTTTTAAATTGCCCAATTAAAAAATGCAACGAAACTTGTGTTATAATTATTGTTAACATATGACATTGTGGTGCTTCCGATAGGTAAATTTTCTTTTGTTATAAAATGCATTTTATATTATCTAACCAAATATGGAAAAGGAGAGCACAATTTTTGTTTGCCAAATTAAATCATTCAATAGCATTTAACTTGAAAAAAATGCTTGTTTTGGTAAAAAGTTATTTACCACAACAAATCTTGTGAAAATTTAATTAAAAATTTTTTAAAAATTGTATTTCATTATATAAGTCTCCTTTTTCATGTTGTGGTATAATTTTTTGCAAAGGTGCATGCATATCTATAGTTTTTATAAGTATAATATTAACTTTACTTTGGAAAATGAAGACAAACTAATTAAACTTGTTTTCAAAAAATCCTGTTAAATAATAATTAATTACTAATTGATTGTAATCATGGAAATACTTGATGCCTATATAAGAAAAACTAAATAAAATTCACCCAAGTTCGTCAAATATCCACAGTTTCCTTGGCGGCTTCTGGCCACCAGCCTAGGGGCGCGCTTTGGACAGATTTTAGTACCATCACACTTGTGTATACATGGTGCACACGCTCCTCCAAAAATTTTATACATCCCGTACCCGATCTCCCACATCCCCCTCCCAAGTTGCGCTCTTCCCTAAAAATCACAGTTCAAGTAGTTAAAAATCCTTAAAATCACCTTATTTTTTGGGGTTAGCGGCCATCGAACTGATCATCTTAACCTATGCGCCCCCAATAAGCAACTCCATTTCAAGCTGCCTAGATATGCCACTGCCATCACGTCGTGAATTACATTCTAAAATTCCCCCCCCCCTCAACACCTCCACACACTTTCCTGCCATTAGCCTTCAGGTAGTTCCTCAGTTATAATATATCAAAAGCGTTTTGTCTGCTTTGTTTTCGATTTTTTTTTTGTCTTGTCTATGTGCTTGTGTTGGATCTGTGTTTTGTCTGTCTGTTTATTTATTTTTTTATTTTTATTTATTTATTTTTTTATTTATTTATTTATTTATTTTTTTTATTTATTTTTTTTTTATTCTTTTATTTTATTTTATTTATTTATTTATTTTTTTTTTTCGCAACTCTTTGCTTAAAATGTCATTCGCAATATTTTTATAAAAAATTTTACCTATTCCGATTTTCTAATGTAATTTTATTAATCATTTACTTGTTTTGCATTTGTTTGTTTATTTTCTTATCTGGATTTTTTTTATCTGTATTTTTTTGAACTTGCAATTTTTAGCTTAAGATGTAATTTTGTGCAATTTTCTTGTAAATTTCTCTATTCCATTTTATACTGTAATTTTATTAATCAATTTGTAATTTTGATGTAATTTCTCACAATATATTATAATTTGTAAATTTCTCTTTTCCTCTTTATACTGTAATGTTATTTATCAATTTATCTTTCACTTGTTTGTATTTTTCTATATATTTATATGTATTATAAGACATCCTGTAATTGGCTTCCGCTGTTGGATGATTTTCGAAATAAATAAAATAAATAAATAAATCCTCTATTAATTATCCTGCACCTCATCATCCTTGATATGCTGTAGCAAAGATCTTATAAACACAAGATAGCATTCTCCGCGATTTATGCGTAACAAATAGAAGCATCGGTCAAGGTTCAAAAGTTTCCAATTTAGCAAGAAGGTGCCATTCATGCGCTATTATACCAAAGAGAAAAAGTAATTAGTTTTGGAAGAGGGCGTCCTATCTGTTGCCATGGATCTGAGATGGTTCCTGTTCTGTTGTTCACAGGATTGATACCCAAGGTAAAGTCGCGCGGTGTACGGTATGGTCAGAGCGGTCAAAGGTAAAAAGTTTCCAATTTATTACAGAATTTGCATGCATAAATCGCGGAGAACGCTATCTTGTGTTTATAAGATCTTTGGCTGTAGTCATCGTATTTAGCCCTATGTACTGGAACTACTGTACAATGCGACACTACAGAACATCTTTATTTTATTCATTTTCCCATATTATTATTATTTACACAGCACTTGTTTGTAAATTAATTGAATATTTTTTTATTGTAATTTTGTAAAATCACTATATACCTTATTTCTAAATATTCAATATTTCAGAATATGAAAAAAAGTTGAGTGATATTCAAGCCATGAGTACACCACCACTATGCACCTTGCAACAGGTAAGGAAATGATCTTCTAATTCTAAGAAAGTGAAAATTAATTTGTTAATCCTTACAATTAAAGTACCAGGTTTAAAATTAATTCTTAATGATAGAAAAACAGAACCAATGTCTTACTGTATTTATCATCTAATTATAAATTTTCTAATTGATTATTTTTTTTTTTAATATTAGCATTTTGAAAATAGTAGTGAAACTTTTGTTAATTTGTTGGATTGGATTTATTTGGTGTAAACACCAAGGATAGCCCATGAAAGTCTATATGTTACTATTTCATTTATATAAAAATATAGTCTGGTATATAATTTTGGAAAGCTTATAACAATGTTAAAACTTTGACTAGTATATTCAAAAATTAAATTTGTTTTTATTCTTGTTCAATATTGTCTGTATATTATGTATCTTGTAAATGACTGCCGTAGTATTATTTTAGTAGATGATATTATTATAATACTTGCAGTTATTTAATAGCGTAATTGTACTAATTCTAATAATAGTTAATAATAACTAATAATTCTTGTTATCTATATTTTTCAGGGAAACACAGGCACATGTTCATCATGTATTTGCGAAGAAAAGCATTCAGTAGGAGTTTGTTAATTGCAAATGCAGATAAACAATTGGATGTCCAGTCGGATTTGTTGGAAGCTTGGATAACTGAAGCTGGAAACTGGGGAAAATGTTTATGTAAACATGGAGCAAAGAAATGCATTGTGGGAAATCAGGACTGATTTGCTTGAACCCTGGTAACTGAAGCTTAGCAACATCAGACTGAGATAAAGTGTGGAAGTAAAATTTTAACATACAAATGCAGTAATGAACTTTGAAAAACAGACTAATTTGTTTGTATTATGCAGTGTACAGCATACATGATTCTGTACTTCGTTAAGATGGCTTATAGATGAAAATCTCAATTTTAGTTAAAATGTTGGTCCAATTCTGGTCCAAAGAGTAGAGTAAATTATTGGTCCTATTCTGGACTTAGTTAAAATGTTTGTCCAATTCTGGACCTAGTGTAAATTATTGGTAATACCTTGGACTTTACTTAGTGTAAAATATTAGTCCCATTCTGGACCTACACCTGTAGTGTAAATGGTATACTATTGTGAAATTCGTAAAAATTCTGGAATTAGTAAGAATTCTTTTTTAAATAATGTAAATGGTTGAGTCCTATGCTGGACTTAGTTAAATTAATGTAAATGGTTGAGTCTTTATTCTGGACTTAGCTAACATTCTGGACTTAATGTAAATAGTTGAGTCCTATGCTGGACTTAGTTAAACTTAGTGTAAATTATTGGTCCTATCTTGGACTTAATGTAAATTTCTAGACTTTAAAAAGAATTCTTTTTTAAATTAATGTAAATGGTTGAGTCCTATTCTGGACTTAGTGTAAAATATTACTCCCATTCTGGACCTACACCTGTAGTGTAAATGGTATACTATTGTGGACTTCGTACAAATTCTGGAATTAGTAAGAATTCTTTTTTAAATAATGTAAATGGTTGAGTCCTATGCTGGACTTAGTTAAATTAATGTAAATGGTTGAGTCCTATTCTGGACTTAGCTAACATTCTGGACTTAATGTAAATTGTTGAGTCCTAGCTGGACTTAGTTAAACTTAGTGTAAATTATTGGTCCTATCTTAAACCTAATGTAAATTTCTAGACTTTAAAAAGAATTCTTTTTTAAATTAATGTAAATCGTTGAGTCCTATGCTGGACGTAGTTAAACTTAGTGTAAATTATTGGTCCTATCTTGGACTTAATGTAAATTTCTAGACTTTAAAAAGAATTTTTTTTTTTAAATTAATGTAAATGGTTGAGTCCTATTCTGGACTTAGTGTAAAATATTACTCCCATTCTGGACTTAGTTAAAATTCTTGACTTTAGTGTAAATGGTTGAGTCCTATTATGGACTTACTGTAAATGGTTGTGTCCTATTCTGAACTTAGTTAAAATTCTGGACTTAATGTAAATGGTTGAGTCCTATTCTGGACTTAGTGTAAAATATTACTCCCATTCTGGACTTAGTTAAAATTCTTGACTTTAGTGTAAATGGTTGAGTCCTATTCTGGACTTACTTAAAATTCTGGACTTAATGTAAATGGTTGAGTCCTATTCTGGACTTAGTTAAAATTCTTGACTTAATGTAAATGGTTGAGTCCCATTCTGGACTTAGTTAAAATTCTTGACTTAGTGTAAATGGTTGAGTCCTATTCTGGACTTAAATGAAATTCTGGACTTGAATAAAACTAATTGCAACACCATTTTCATTGTACTACTCTTTTGTAGCGTAATGTATTTCAAACAACACATACAATCCAATAAATGTTACCGAAACTTTTTTTGAAAATTTCGGCAGCATTTCGCGCATTAAGACAGTTGGGATTATCCAAGCGGAAGCGATCGCCTATCATAGGCGATCGCCACGCGTGGAACCTACGCGCCACCCACCACCCTTGGCCACGCTGAAAGATATATATGCCTCTCAGAAGTTGTTCTGGACTTGGTGTCAGTTTTGCTGTTTTCCTGAGTTTTGCTCTGGACTTAGTTAAAATTCTTGACTTCTATTCTGGACTTAAATGAAATTCTGGACTTGAATAAAACTAATTGCAACACCATTTTCATTGTACTACAACTCTTTTGTAGCGTAATGTATTTCAAACAACACATACAATCCAATAAATGTTACCGAAACTTTTTTTGAAAATTTCGGCAGCATTTCGCGCATTAAGACAGTTGGGATTATCCAAGCGGAAGCGATCGCCTATCATAGGCGATCGCCACGCGTGGAACCTACGCGCCACCCACCACCCTTGGCCACGCTGAAAGATATATATGCCTCTCAGAAGTTGTTCTGGACTTGGTGTCAGTTTTGCTGTTTTCCTGAGTTTTGCAGTTTCAAGTTGATTTCAATGAATATTCATCATTTTTCTGCCTGGTAATGAAGACAACTGGTCTGGTTGAATATGCTAATGAATTAACTGTAGCAAGCTATCTGTAATTAAAAAACATTTTAAAAAAATATTAGATTCAACCAACAAATATTAGGACTTTGATTGATTTTATTTCTTTTAAAATAATTGCTAAATAACACATTTTCATTTATTTAAAGAAATACTACATTTATAAACTTTATAATAAATTCAACACTAACACGAGTTTGATAAAGCCTGACTATAATATATCCCAAGGCAAGGCTTGTTGATGTGCAGACCTTTCTTGGTGAGTTCACAGTAAACTTCCCTGAATGGTGATTTACACATTGTAATACTGCAAACTCAGATATGAGATTGTAAATATTTGAAGACACTGAGTTCTTAATTACCACTTATGGTGGTATTGCTTGAATTGATAGAATTAAAATTTAATCTAAACAAAAATGAAAAAATATATATATTTTACTGTTGCTTAAGACAACTTTACAAATTTTTATTATTATTTTCTTAAACCCACAGAAGTAATCTCTAATGCAGTTTAGGCAGCAAATGATTTCTTTCAACACTTTTGGAAAAAGGCGTTAAATCTGCCTCCAATTATGAAAATTACACAATCACTACCACAGTCAATCCTGCACAAAAATAAAGATATTAAGTTGTGTTACAACTCCTCACCAAAATTATTTATCTTATTAATGATGGGTGGATGCTCATCAAAAATCACTGCATGTATATCAAATAAAATGCAGCAATATATAATTTTACATTACAAATTATTAACCATAGCTATAAAATAACACTCGATAATAGGCCTACATCACAATAAAAGAAGTGGTTTGGCGGAGTGGGGACAGTTTGGTTTCTCAACTTGGTCTGAGTTTCAACCCCTCACTGTTCATTCAACTTGTGTCCTTGGGTATTGACACTTTATCTGCATGCTTTTCTCCACCTAGGAGTAATTTATCATGGGTACCTGGTGGGGTTGAATGCCAATAAGTGCTGATAATGGAATACTCCCCCAGAGAGCTTGGGTTTGTGTTCCATAGGCGTTTAATCCAATGACCGGAGGGTAATAATATGAAGTGCTTACAGGCCCTGTTGGCAAAAAGCGCTACATAAAAGCTTAACATATTATGAAAAATGAAAAATCTTTCCACTTACCAATATCTGGTATTCTTGTGTTGTTATCTACTTTTCTCACATAGCAGAACACGATGTTTTTTAAGGTTTCAGTCAACCTGCCTCTATACCAACATGCTGCTCTATAAAATAAACGGAATAATTCACCAGAACCTTTATGGAAAGGGGCGTATGTTCCTTTGTACGTATATAAAAATGTATTAGAGGGTTCTGTGGTCTGTTAATGGTTTATAATAGAGGAATGTAAATAAATAAATGGAATTATATTTTCAATAAATATTGATGTAATGACAGGGCTGTTGAGAGTGGCCATGCACCTCGGGTAGGCTTAGTTGTCAGGGTCAATAGCAGGGGGATCTGGGCCTGCCTAGGGCCTTGGTGGGATCAAGGGGCAGACCCCTGGTGGGGAGTAGGAGCGAAGCGAAGCTATGGTCCTTTAGAGGATTAGAGGACATAATTTAATGGATTGTAGAGTGGCTAATTTCACCAGTTCATGGAAAATAAATTATAGAAACATGAATAGTAACAGCTTTCCTTGTTTGTAAACACTGAGCCGAAATAATTTATAACATATGTATTGAAGATGGCAGTGGCGGATCCAGGAATTGGAAATAGAGAGGAATTGGAAATAGAGGGGCCCTATTGAAGGACTTTCACAGATTGAGGTGTTGTAATAGGGCTATTTTCTATGCAAATAAATCAGAATGAATTTGAAAAAATAATAAAGGTAATGCTGTAGTGTGAACTTTAACCTGATAATACAAATGCCAAGTCTTAAACAAAAAAACATTGTATACAGCAGCAGTTAGTTATAAACTGTATTAATTAGTTGTCTAGGGTCAATGGTAGGCGAATTCATCTGTTTCAACCCCTCACTGTTCATTTAACTTGTGTCCTTGGGTAAGATACTTTATCTGCATGCTTTTCTCCACCTAGGAGTAACTTATCCTGGGTACCTGGTGGGGTTAAATGCCAAAAAGTGCTGATAATGGAATACTCCCCCGGGGAGCTTGAGTTTGTGTTCCATAGGCATTTAATCCAATGACTGGGGTAATAATATGAAGTGCTTACAGGCCCTGTTGGCAAAAAGCACTATATAAAAGCCTAACATCTTATTAATATGAAAAAAAGGAAATATCTTTCCACTTACCAATATCTGGTATTCTTGTGTTGTTCTCTACTTTTCTCACATAGCAGAACATGATGTTTTTTAAGGTGTCAGTCAAGCTGCCTCTATACCAACATGCTGCTTTATAAAATAAGAGGAATAAATCAACCAGAAACTTTTTAGAAAAGGGGCGTATGTTCCTTTGTACGTAAAGAGGTATTAGAGGGTTCTGTGGTCTGTTATTGGTTTATAATAGAGGAATGTAAATAACTAAACAGAATTATATTTTCAATAAATATTGATGTAATGACAGGGCTGTTGAAAGTGGCCATGAAAAATAAATTATAGAAACATGAATAGTAACAGCTTTACTTGTTTGTAAACAATGAGCCGAAATAATTCATAACATATGTATTGAAGATGGCAGTGGCGGATCCAGGAATTGGAAATAGGGAGGAAATAGAAATAGAGGGGCCCTATTGAAAGACTTTCAAACAGATTGAGGTGTTGTAATG
>NW_022713619.1:0-1221 GCF_011630105.1 Anneissia japonica
CTTCTTGGACATTGAACTTTAAGATGTGTAAATAATTATAATGATGAAACTGACACTGGTAACAAACCCAACCCATGCATCCGCCCTAAAGGTTACGTGAGTTTAATTATACAACCGTTTAAATATCAGTATTTAAGAAATCAACCTTCAAAGTTTACGAATGTAAGAATTTCTCAGGCATCAAAATAAGAACGAAGTACGATGATGTATTAGGTATATAAAGTTTATTCGACAATTTTGAAAAACCTGTTTTGGCCATTATCGCCGCAACACGATTTGCGAGGAGTGACTGGTTTGTCTTGTCTTCGCCACAATTATTCGAATTACATAGAAACAAGAGTCCTTTATTTTATTTTTACCCCTTAGTTATTTTTTTTTTTTAATTATATAAAATAATTGCAATTTAAAATATCAGATATCATGTTACCATAACTGTTACTACTATACCGTATATATTTCCATTATATTGTCATAAAGAATATCTGCTACGGTTTATGGGAAAAAATTTGCATTTTTCTACAGAGGTCAACCACCTTTTGACCTTTAGATACGTCAATTTCTGCACGTTTTCAATTTGAATGGCTGAAAATCTACAGGCTACATGTTGTGATACCATCCAACGTCATACAAATCCATCCAATAAATCATGAGTTGTGAACCTAAATGCTAACCACTACCCCAAACATTGCCATACAAAAGTAATCAACAATGACAGTAGTACATTAATTAATTTATACATTTTGCTTGTTAATATCATTTTTTTATATTCCATATACTTATTAATAACAGAAAATACTTTTGCTATCAAATCTACCCATAACTGTAGATTTGTAAACGCTTGTGAGTGAATTGGTTATAAATTTACAACTTTTCTTTGGAGGTCAATGACCTCTTGACCTCCAGTTACGTCAATTTCTGCCTGTTTCAAAACCTTTTCAATATACCCCCTTAAAGGTACGAATATTTTACAAAGTTTAGTCAATTTTATAAGTTATTTTATTTGCATGAAGCTACTGTAATAGGACTTTTCATATTTGTTGTAATTTCCTGTGGCGAATCCAGGAATTCGAAATAGAAAGGCCCAGTGAGGGTACTTTCACAGATAGAAGACCTATACTGGGGCGGGCAGGGCCCACCCTCACCTCCCGTACGGGAGAAAAAAAAATTATATGTATTTTTTACATATTAGTAGACTCTGAAATCGATTAAATAAGCCTTTGT
>NW_022713620.1:0-194 GCF_011630105.1 Anneissia japonica
TCGGACCCCGTTACGAAAATATTGGTTCGTAAACACCCTAACTTATTTGGTTGTGTAATTTTTCTCCCATTTTTAGACCCCATTAAAATACCCAAATCAGTTATTAAATGGGTCTTATGCAACAAATTATTAATATATGGTTGGAAATGTTTCACCACAAAAAATTCCGGATTTTTAACTTATCATTTTAGGGG
>NW_022713620.1:238-1158 GCF_011630105.1 Anneissia japonica
ATGCCTCGTTTTCATGGTGACCTTTGACCCTGTGGGCAAGTACGCTTGTTGTTAAAACTTGCACCATTAATTAATTTACATATGATGATCAGATGTTCCAAATATCAGCTTGGTGTCTTTATCCCTTCATTTTTAAAAAGCGATTTTAAAAGGGGTATATTTTTCAATTCAGTGTGTAAATGTGAAAAAATAAATTTTTGAATAACGATAATATTAAAAATAATCTGCCTAGACCCTTGAAACTTATAATTCTAAGACAACTTTATGTGCTTATTTTAGTTATGCAGTTCGTTAAGGGATATAGTGTTTTATTAGTAAGATATGTCCCCCCAAAAATGGCCCAAGTGCAAGAATTGCGCAATAAAATTGTATTTACTGTTGATTTCAAATGAGCATAATATTATCCTTGTACTGTCTAGGGCCGTAAAACCTTTCATTCTAGTACAACTTTATGTGCTTATTTCAGTTATACAGTTCGTTAAGGGATATAGTGTTTCATTAGTAAGATATGTCCCCCCAAAAATGGCCCAAGTGCAAGAATTGCGCAATAAAATTGTATTTACTGTTGATTTCAAATGAGCACAATATTATCCGTGTACTGTCTAGAGCCGTGAAACCTTTCATTCTAGGACAACTTTTTGTGCTGATTTCAGTTATGCAGTCTGTTAAAGAGATAAATTGTTTAATTATTAAGATATTATGCCCCAAAAATGGCCCAAGTGCAAGAATTGTGCAATAACATTGTGTTACGATTGATTTCAAATGAGCATAATATTATCTGTAAATGGTCTAGAGGCATGAAACCTTTCATTGCAAGACAACTTTTTGTGCTGATTGCAGTTATGCAGTTTGTTGAAGGGATGCATTGTTTAATTAGTAAGATATTTTGCCCCAAAAATGGCCCAAGCGCAAAATTGCAC
>NW_022713621.1:0-4537 GCF_011630105.1 Anneissia japonica
TAAAAGAGAATATGAAATTTCAGATATGTAATTGCACTACATCTGTAATAAAATTTAAAAAATGTAACTCAAAATGTCACGGACTTACTTTTACTGTTTGAGACAGCAATTATGAAAATAATATTTAAAGATTTTTTTTTTAAACATATGATAAATTACAAAGGGTACTTTGAATAACTATATCCCACAAAAAATTTTTTGGAAAAATTTATTTTGTTGAAAATATGACAGAATTAATTATGTAATGTCCGTGACACATAATTTACATTTTTCTTAATAAATGTTAATTAAATTCTGAGGTGGCCATCAAAAATTTTAAAATTATATATTTTCATATAATTTAATGTATAGACTTTCTGAATAGACCAAATTTAATGTACAAAAGTGAATATGAAATTTTTCATATTGCGTCGCAAATACTGTGGAATGCCCCTTTTCTAGAGTAAAATGCATTATATAATATTGGTACAGTACTTCTTAAAATACAGTAGTACTGTAATATAATAGATAGACATGTTGTGTAGATAATGGAACATCAAAAGTGCTTCGATTTTGACAAAATTGAGTATAACAGGTCTTCTTTCTACAGAATACCAATGTACAGTATTATCATTATCCTATCATGACAGGTCACATTCCAGAAACTTGTAAGCACTAATATTGCCCCATGTAATTTGGAGTGCAAAGCAATTCATTCGTCAAAAGTTGATATATAGTGATTGCCCATGCAAGCAGTATTGTGTAAAATGGGCTTTAGTCTGTCAAAACCTAACTGAAATTAATAGCAACATGCACTGCACAAAATCGGTTTTCTATTTTCCAGTTAAGTTTTGACAGACTAAACAACTTTTTAATTTTTTTTATTCATACATGTAGATATATCCTTTGCGAACACTTTAAAGACACAACCCTCCGTTAAGGATATATGATTTTTTGAGTAACATGACAACGCTATGTTATTTTTGTTGGTTACGCTTTACTGCTCAGCATTGTTTGTCATCCATCGAAGATGTCTACCGCAGCGTGAACAAGGCCTGCTTCTGTTCCTAGTCTGGTTCAGCTTAGTTCTAGCCTAGGCCTGTAGGCCTAGCAGCAACAACTGTCTGTAATTTTGTAATGTGTTGAAGTCTACTTACAGATTGTTTAGCAAATCTTGTAGTAAAGACTGCTTTGCTTGTCCAAAAAAGTCAGAAATAGAGTGGTAGCCTAAACTAAAGAGATATTCTACTGTGATTTTCAGAGAAAAAACCGAAAGCACATTATTCCAGAGCCGTAAACCCTGCAAGCGCCCTCATAGTCTGGCTTGCTCCCCTGCACTCAAACTGCACTCAAGATGAATAAAAACGATCATTTTCCTTCAATTATCGGCATTTTTTAGTTGATTTTCGTCATTTGAAAAAAAGGGGAAAAAAAGAGGGGCAGCTAGAAAATCAGAAGCGGGCGGTGACGCTTAACAAGTATATTTTTTTATTTGGTCTAATTCGATAATACTTAATTGCAATTTGATCTTATAAGTACAAATTGAAGTTGAACATTAAACATTACCAAATAATAATCTACAGAAAATAAAATCTCGTATACAATTAAAACATTAGGGACAATGGGGGTAAGAATGGCCTCGGTAAGAATGGCCTCGGAAAAATGGCCCCGGAAAAAATGGCCTCAGTAAAAATGGCCCCAATGATAAAATTCAGTAATAAAAAGAATTTTTTTTTAAATCTTCAAATATTTAAATTGTATTTATTATTCAGTTCTTGCATAGCAAGAACTGAATAAATAAATCCCACCCCCCCCCCCGATGATAAAATTCAGTAATTCATTTTTTTTTATAAGAGACAGATAGTGGAGTGTAATTATGAGGGGAGTTTAATTATGATAGGGTTAAAGGTGTATGGTTAACCCCACAAACTTCCCAAAACATTATAAATCAGGCTGGAAAAATAGACAAATATGATATCTGTGAGATTAAAATTATTAATAATAATTATTAATTATTAATTATTTACTTGGCACCCTCTGGTAAAAGGTTAAAATCACCAACCTGTAAAACAAATAGATAACCTTTAACCTTTAACCTGAATTCATTCGTAACAATACCATTAGAATTTTTAATGAAAGTATCAAATATGTTTTAGGGCATAATTATAATTATATTGTTGTTGTTGTTGTTGTTTTGTATTAATCCTGTTCTTTGTTTTGCGATGTGATGTACCAACTAAAAGGACACAAAGAATCTTTAATTTTGAAATATACTGCATGGAAAACTCCAAAAACACACCGCAAAACCCCATCCAACCCCTTTAATTATGATTGTATAATGTACTAGGACTCACTTTTTATCTCATAAAAACAATAATTTGATGTTCATAACAACCTATTTTTGCTGGGTTTAGCAATACCCAGATTGAAGATAAAAAATTCTGCAAATTGTGATTCCGCTTCCGTGAAATTGCCTAAAACGAAATTATTTTAGTATTTAAAAATGCATATGATTTAGCCCTATATTGATTTATTGATTAAATTATTATGCAACATCTATAAACAGGTGAAAAAGTTTTTTAAAAAGAGATTTAAATCTATGGATTCTTTTTAAAAACTAAATTATTTCAGTTTTAAAAAATGCATATAATGATTTATGCTCATTAATTTATTCAATTCTTGTTATTTTGAAGCATTTAAATGATTGGAAAATTAAACATTATTTTAATTACTAAATTTTATCATTGAGGGAAATTTTAACTTACCTTTCTTTTGGGGCCATTTTTATTGGGGCCATTTTTTCCGGGTCAATCTTTAAGGGGGAATTTTTTTGTACCACGACCAGATTTTTTCTTCTTTACCACGACGGCTCGGCTGAGCAGGTTGACATATATACCGGTATCGATGCCCTTTGAACAATGTTTTATAGATTACCTGTCTAACAACCCTGTTCTCATTGTTGTTAATTTTAATGCTCACCTTCCATATAATGATAGACTGTCTAATAATTGGTACAAGTGCCACCCATTTAATGATCACAGCCGGTATACTAACCGATTTCCTTAAAGACATTGGCCATATTCGACTGGTCGTTCTTCGTTAAACCACGCCCACCTGCGCAGCGGTAAAATCCTACTCAAAGAAGACGACCAGTCGAATAGAAAACTTGTAAATACTCGACAAAACAAAATGGTTGTATAGTTACCGCAATACACATTGCGTAATTAAGATTGCTTCAACCTGTGGTACGTAAAAAAAATATTTTCATCCAGTTTTTGAATTCTGTTAGCCTACAATTATTTTTTACTCCATGTGGGTAAATACGGTAAATATTATAATTTTTATTTTATGAAATTTAATATAAGTTATATTAACACAAATGTTGTTTATAAACTCACCAATCGGCTATGTTTGTTTTGGTCACGTGGATAACTTAACGCACTCTGCTTTACGTTAATTTTCGTTGTCAACGAAGTCTATTTATACGAACCAGTCGAATGAAAATAATACTCAACGAAAATTTGTACTCAACGAAATGAACCAGTCGAATATTCCCAATGATATCTTTGTTGCTAATTTTTCATTTAATCAAGAGGTAAATTACACTTACTTTTAAAACTAATCATAAATATTATATTGACAATGTCATGGCGAATGAATTCTCATTCAGATATGATTGACTATTGTGAAATTTTACAATGCTTCCCAGATAACAAAAGTTATCACCTGCCTATTTACAAAGATATGATCACTGGTCTAAATAATCTTGAGTTTGGTGTAAAAGTTGGTAATGTTTTTCTTTTTTTCTTTTTGGTATGCTGCTGCTGATGTTCTAATAATAGGCTATGTATATTCACTAGTATAGGCTATGTATATTCTAAATATAGTCACCTAAGTACTCACACATAACAAATACTTTGAAATCATTACATTGGCTGCCGGTACAACACCGCATTGTTTTTAAGATATTATTAATAGTTTTTAAATGTTTAAATGGTTTGGCTCCTGACTATGTTGCCGACATGATTCGGCCTTATATTCCTGGGCGTAACTTGCGCTCGTATGACAAACTATTTTTACACCAACATAAGTCATATCACTCTTTCGGGGATCGAGCTTTTAGTATTGATAGTCCACGTCTTTGGAACGCTTTGCCTTGCTCCGTCAAACACATTAGATCTTTAAACTTGTTTAAAAAACGTTAAAATCGCATCTCTTCACCGAGGCGTATAGAGAACCTTGATGTTTCTCTGTTGAATTTATATTATTAAAAATTAAACATAAATTTTAAAAAAAATGATACCACTTTTTCTCTGTCGACGCAATGTTGCTCCTTTTGCAGTGCACGGTAGTGGAGCCCTGGGCTTATCCTGGGGTGGAAGGTGCTGATGCTCAACATACTGCCTTTGAGTGTCTGCGCATGGGGAGCAACATTGCCTCGATGGGATAATTGGTATTTGGATTTTGCTGAAAATTCTTCTGGGAATTATTTTGATCTTGTTGGTTTAATTGTCTATGCGCCTTGAGCACCTTTGGTGGAGATGTGCGCTTTATAAAT
>NW_022713622.1:0-888 GCF_011630105.1 Anneissia japonica
AGAAATGTGCTTTTAAAAAGTATATTAGTCCATCGTAGACGTAAGGGCTTGTATTGTTTTTTTTTTTTTTTACTTGCAGCGTTTGGGAAATAGGTAGGCCTAATAGGTAAATTGTAATGGATATAATCAATAACTATAGCCTCTAAAACCTATAATTATTGAAGGGTCCTTTTAAAGTTTGAATAGGATTTTTTTTAAGTTAAATTTTTAGATCATTATACCTATTGAATGAGCCCCCAATAGCCCCGGGCCCCAGTGCTGTATACACATCTAGATGTGTATAAGAGACAGACCAATACCTACGCCACTGGACCTGAGTATTATTAGTGGTTACATAACGTTTGCTATGCACTGTATCATGTGCTATAGAAGTGGAAGACCATAATGTATTGGGAATGTACCTCTCTCTGGTAGGGCCTACAGTACAATCAGTTTAAAAGTGTAAGGTATAGGATAGTGTGGATTTTTAAACATTTTTCTAATGGTAACGTTCAAAGTATGATTGTTGGAAAAAATGGTCAACATTTTACTTTGAATTCTCACCCTGACCTTCGCTTGGGCGAAGGTCTGGATCCGCGTCTAGTTAGCATGAATTTTGTAAGCCAGGACCCATAGTGTTTTGTTACGTTTCTTCACAGAGGGGGGGGGGGACGAACCCCCTCCCTGAACCCCCTGGATACGCCACTGTGATTAGAATCAAATATAGAATTTAAGCTAACAAAAACAACACATCCAAAACAAGTCTGTTATATTAGGCCTGTATTGAAAAAAAAAAATGTAAATTAAAAAATTTGGCCAAATTCGGCCAAATATAGTTTGGCCGTGACTTTTCAAACGTTACGGCCAGGCAAATTTCTATACGGACAGATTTGAGGAATCTGGCCGTCA
>NW_022713623.1:0-607 GCF_011630105.1 Anneissia japonica
AACGCTTGACATAAAATGAACATTTGAGAAAGTATCTTGGCAATATACAATTTGAGAAACAATACCGTAATTAAGTCAAAGCAAGTCGGCATACGTCTATAAAGGATTAATGATAATGTACAAATAAACAGTGATAAGGGTGAACAATGAATGAGCAAGTGGTGGACTGTGGGAAAGCATTACTATAGTTAATGCATGGTGGAATTCCATTTTATGTCAAGCGTTGACAAAGACTACAGGAGTAGCCGAAATATTATTATATTATAATATACGACAGTATTTCTAGCCGTATTGCCAGAGTTATCTAGCCGAACGCCCTCTTGAGGCGTAGCATTGTGTAATACAATGTCCCCGACGGTTATTAGGACCTGCTCAACCATGAAGCCTTCGTGGTCTAGTGGTTATGACGCTCGCCTTGTTAGCGAGAGGTCGCATGTTGGAATCCCGTCGGAGGCATTTTATTACACAATGACTTTTATAGGACTTTATTCGTTGAAAAGCTACAGGGTAGCCTACGATGTTCCATCATGTCCTTATTTAAACACTGTATATGTACCCTTGACGATTTATATTACATTTATTCAACAGTGTTAACGGCTAACTCCCT
>NW_022713624.1:0-1198 GCF_011630105.1 Anneissia japonica
TTGTTAGTCTCAAAAGTGCTGCTGTTATTTACTTTATATTGTTCTATAATGTATACAATGTGTATAATGTTATCATGCTGGTCTTGTAACTCCATTGTTTGATCTGGCCTGTGAGTTTTTGTAGACCTAATTGTTATTGACTTTCAATTAAATATTTTAACTAGAAAATATTTTACTCAATAACATTTCGACAGAAAACCGCATTTAATTCTGTTTGTTCCAATTGTCTCAGTAAAGGTTAGGGGTGGCCGGGCGCCAGTAGGGCATTGACGGATAGGGCAGGGCCCCCGTAGAGGAGAGCTTCGTTCTCCCCCCACCCCCATAGGGAGAAAAACACAATTCGTATTGAAGGAAAAAATTATATGTAATTTTTACGTTAGTAGAATCTAAAATTGACTAAATAAACATTTGAAACCCCTAAATCGTCATAGTTTCCGGTGGCTTCACTTTTGAGAGACGAACGACCATACGCCGTTTGTAGGATCATCATCATCGTCATCATCATCATCACCACCACTACCACCATCATCACCACCATCATCGTAGTCATCTTCATTATCATCATCATTTTTATTTCTAAACACAATATCAATTTATCGTTTAAGCAAATTTTAATGTAATTAACTTCTTTTAATTAGTGGTAATCTAATATTTATTTAAGGGAGTCTAAATGTGTAATACAATATGCAATATTTCCCTAATGTGCCTAAAATATCTACGCCCAAACAATATTTGTCTAATGGGGGCGCTACACTAAATAATCAATGAAGGCTGCAACTTATTAGTTTGAACAAGGTTGATCGCCTTGGTTCTGACCAAGCGCTGAAGTATACTACAAAAATCACCTATTACACAGTATTCTTCATTGTTTTATTTACGTTAACTGGCTAATAAAGTACTGCAAGAGACTTAAATTTTATAACAACATTGATATTTATTTATACGATATTTCTGGTAGCACCTGCTATCTTCATCAGCGTACGAGTATACATCACAGCTAAAGGTATTGGCACAATTCAATGGTATAAATTAACAATATTGATAGGCCTATGCAATGGGCGTTAATGGGCTTATTTTCGAAATGGGCTTCTTTTCGAGATTACTTTTGCAAACTAAAGGGGAGGTATTTTTTTCCCCAAATTAATACTGTAAATTTTAGAATTGCTACTATACATTTTTCAACTATGGAATTCGAAAT
>NW_022713625.1:0-586 GCF_011630105.1 Anneissia japonica
ATTTTATTAATGCATTGGTAGCAGACCTATGTCATTTCAATAATGCATGCTACGTAGGCATACATAATTTTATTAATGCATTGGTAGCAGACCTATGTCATTTCAATAATGCATGCTACGTAGGCATACATCATTTTATTAATGCATTGGTAGCAGACCTATGTCATTTCAATAATGCATGCTACGTAGGCATACATCATTTTATTAATGCATTGGTAGCAGACCTATGTCATTTCAATAATGCATGCTACGTAGGCATACATCATTTTATTAATGCATTGGTAGCAGACCTATGTCATTTCAATAATGCATGCTACGTAGGCATACATCATTTTATTAATGCATTGGTAGCAGACCTAGGTCATTTCAATAATGCATGCTACGTAGGCATACATCATTTTATTAATGCATTGGTAGCAGACCTATGTCATTTCAATAATGCATGCTATGTAGGCATACATCATTTTATTAATGCATTGGTAGTAGACCTATGTCATTTATTAATACATTGGTATTGGTAGTATAGTATGTTGTGTATCAATTATGTATTATTAATGCAAGTCCCAACTGTTCTTTCATGATATAT
>NW_022713626.1:0-1136 GCF_011630105.1 Anneissia japonica
ACTGACCTGAGATATCTCAGATCCTAATCGTTTTAAACGTGCACTCAAGACTTACTTGTTTGCCTAAGTCTCTTTTTGCTGCTTTTCCTTTCGTGTTTTTATTGTAGTAATCTGTTTATTTGTCTTCGTTGTTTGTGTGAGTGTACTATTGTAATGCATGGGGTTCCTGAATAATGATTGATTTTATGCCTACCATTGTTTTCCTGAATTATTGAGGCTTGGCTTGCGCTTCATAACCGAAAGGGAAAGGCGCAATATAAATAGCCAACATCAGTACCTGTAGATCTGTAATGTACAGTATATCTTTTTCTTTACTAAAGGGCTATATCGCCTTACCACAGTGCAAGAAAAAAAAAACAAAAAACAAACAAAACCACAATGCGCTTGACTGCTAACTCATTGTTGAATACGTTATTATTGTGATATACGAGCCTAGCGCATGCGTGAATTAATGAACAAATTGTGCAACAAGCTATTGGCATTGCATTTTTTTTTACAGTGAGTACATTTTACCGTTTTAATTAATTTTACGGTTTAATTTACTAATTTTCTTGAAATAAGTTTAAGATCAGTGTAATATTTTTGATATGTGTTATTGTTTTTACTATGTCGGATAAGAATAGTCCTCCATCTTTTTAAATTAGAACTCGGGCTTGGCCTAGAGGTAAATGGTCGAGGAACAAGGTACCAACGGGCTATGAGGAAGTGAACCCCACTGATATTGGTGGGAAAACGGGAACGAGAAAATCGAAACAAAAAGGCGTTTCCATACGAAATGATTCCACGAAAGGTGATGAAAAAAAAAATAGAAAGGATGACATTATTAGTTGACTAGATAAAATGAACGACTGTTACAACAATTCGTTGACGACAGTAAGGCGGAAACCGATGAAAATTATTATGATTAATATCACGATAGGCATTAGGCTGATAACGCCACTAATAATAACCTAGTCTACAGTGGTATCCGCCAATTGTACGTAACTGGAGGTTTCCGTCAAAAGTAATGTGAAAAATCCTCACCTTAATTTCCTAAGTAACAACCGTAACAAATCTCCCGACACCAGGGAATATTTTGAAACGTCCACTAATCAACACCTTCAAATACATAATCTAATGCGACCACTACAATTAGC
>NW_022713627.1:0-507 GCF_011630105.1 Anneissia japonica
CAAGGCTCTCAACGAATGTTCCTATAAATAAATGAATCAAAAAATTGTCTAATAAAACAAAATGCATCTGACGAGATTCGAAACTGCGACCTCTCGCTGTAAATCGAGCGTCATACCATTAGACAACAGAGGCTTCATGGTTAAACCGATTCAAATATAACCATCAGATATACTCTATTACACAATAGGTACGGCTAGAAACAAATAGTTTAACATAATATAAATCAAGATAGCCGTTCACTGTTAAATCATCAAAGAAAGGTAAATACAGTGTTCAAATAAATGACATAATAATACATGGTTATATATATAAATAATAATAATAATACATCGTGTAGCATAGCTCTCAACGAATATATATACATACATACACCTATACACATACAACATACATACATATATATATACATACCTATACATACAACATACATACATACACACATACATAGGCCTACATAACAATTGGTACATACACACACACATAATATGTATATGTTATTTGCTATT
>NW_022713628.1:0-789 GCF_011630105.1 Anneissia japonica
GTTTGGTTTTACAGGGGTCCAGAGGTCCTACCGTACAAATTTTACCAGCTTGCCAAGAAAAAAAACCATGATTTATTTATTAAAATATTTTATTTGATGATGGTGTTGAGGACGATAACGACGACGATAATGATGCAGATGATGACGGTAATGATGTTGACATAGGTGGTGGGATGGTTTGATATGGAGACACTAATGCATACTGAAGGGAGTCCAAAATGGAATCAAGAGGAAATATGATCAGTGAAACAAAAGCCCCGTGAAAAATCAGCAATTTATATTTGGATTGACAAATTTGGTGGTTTCTGTATTTAATCTTATCGGTCTATAGTAATAGAGAACAAAGCGATCCTAGCAGATTGAGGTCTAGGGACCAAAACGCTCCTGAAAATGGTATCAATGGTATGATTTGGAGCGTATCAATGGTATGTTTGGAATTTATATTTAATCTAGTTATCGCTGCTTTGCATCGCACTGAAATTGATGATTTTGTTGGATCACCACCTCCTTTCAAATCTGGACACCTCCACCCACACCCCTTGTCCGACGCCACGACGAGGTCGTCAGAATACTTATTTTTAAATCAAATCAAAGTTATTGTAATTACCAATCCCTATTAGTGTCTAAAGGTACAATGCGACACGTTCTTTCTGGGTTAACACGTTGGCTGCCAGCGACGAGTATACTCGCTCACAGGGTGTTGCTGAGGGCGCCAGGAACGAGTATACTCGTCAAATCGGGGGAAACATTCTAGCGTTTATAACTTCTTTATTATACATCGTAGAACCA
>NW_022713629.1:0-1093 GCF_011630105.1 Anneissia japonica
CGGGGGGGGGGGGGTTATGGTTCGGGCGAACCCCCTTTTCTAGCGAACCCTACTGTTTTCTAGCGAACCCCCTCAAATTTTTGAATGAGTCCCACTCGGATGGAATGTCTGCTTTTAACTTACCCAGCATTAAATCAAAATTTAGCACCTAATTCATTATTTGGTTTTTAAATTGTAGCCTGCGATACAAGCCTACATTCATAGAATATCTCAGCTTCAGAAGTTCGGAGATTTAAATTGAACGCAACTCCGGCAAACCATGACTTTACGATAGCTCACATAAGGATGGCAAACATCGATAAAAACTTTCACTGGCCTTTGGCTGAATGTTTGTAAGAAATGTACCAACCGGTAACGAAACCGGTCTCCGTCTACCTAGAGTAAGTGACCCCACCAAACGAAGATAAAGTTTTGCGACTTAATCCACCAAATGCAGCTAAAGTTTTGCGACTTAATGATTGTGGATCGTGTGGTTAGTAAATTTCATAGCCATACTGTCCATAGCGCACACTAAACTATTTGCTGATGGAGCATTTTTGGGAAATTGACTCTCCTTATTTTCCATCCCAAACAACATATTATTAATAAATCAACATGGTCCATCTCAGTCTTTATGGCGAGTCACAAAATTAGGAAGTTTGTTTTCAACAGCAGACACACAACAGAACGGAGTGCGTCAAAATCTAAAAAATACGTACTGGCATTTTGTAATTCACATTCCCTTGTTGTACAGTATGACATGTTTCATTAACATAAATACACTGAGGATCACCAACGAATTGGGTTGGTATTCAAACTTTTACGATATGGTGAACTATTTCGATTAAAATGTTAAAGTGATTATATAAGAATTAGATGAGTCACTGTCAATAAAACAATTGATTTTATGTGCATCATTTATCTACAATTCTTATTTACAGTATATACACTAGAGAATATTTACACTCACAATTAAAAAAAAAAGTTACCAACAACGACATCTAAATAGCTGTGGGAAAAACAAATTATTAGCCTGCTGCTCTCTGTCTGAATAGTGATCGTAACTGAACAATAATGATGCAGCAACACGCTTGGTCAACTTGTAAAAATTTAG
>NW_022713630.1:0-973 GCF_011630105.1 Anneissia japonica
AAAATTTGAACAAAATCCGAGAGATTGAGGTTTTTTTTTGGTTGATTTGACATGGAATTACCCAATAGTAACATTATTACCAACCATGATGACTATAGATAGGCCTATTTAATTATGCACCACTTTCAGTATACATGTACCATTCAACTATAAAACACATCCATCAATATATAATATGGTGTATTCACATCTCCATGATGGGCTGAGTATTAAAGTAGAAAAAAATATGTATTTCCAGCCAAATGACACTCCTGAAAAATAGAAATATCATATTAGATTTTTTTTTTTTTTTAAATTGTATACTGAAAATAAAATCAAATTAGACAAAAGTAACTGGCCAAAATTGTATCATGATGTTGAATTGATTGTAACTAGTTGTAACTGTACTTTATCTATTTACTTAAATAGCCTGGCCTTTTTTTAACTATAAGCCTATACATAGGCCTAATATTAATAATATACAATAATAATAATTCCCTGTTGCTTTTTTAATGCAGACATTTGTCTTCCATACAGCCACTTTTTAACAGACTTTTTATTATAAAAACATAAGCTTCCTAGCTTGCCTCCTCCAAAAAGGGCTGTCAGCTAGTATATAGTACAGTACTGTAGTTTATGCACTCACGGCCTAGTATAGGCCTTGAGTGCAAACACTCACACCACAGCCACACAGCACGCGGCAATGCATCGAACACCGCTGTGCATTAGCAGAACACGTGAAATTATGATCCTTCTTTAAACGTTTGTCGTGGAAAACTGAAATAGGGTACAAGACCGATTTTTATATCAAAATAAACACTTACTTTTTCGACTTATGGTATGTATATTTAAAATCGCTGTATGGGATGAAAATGCTACTAATTAGAAATTTGTAAACAAATAGCAGTCAAAATTGTAATGATTCGACGGCAGCGAATAAACCATTTAGTGACGGCGTACGTGGTCCTATTTCGATCCTGTTCTTAAATAAAAA
>NW_022713631.1:0-659 GCF_011630105.1 Anneissia japonica
TTATTTCATTTATTTAGGTCTATGCCTATGGGCCAATGGTTGCTGATACATAATTAATTAGAATACTTTTTTTCCGAGAAATTGTCATACACTTGATTGATGTTCTAAAAAACAATTTTTTTTCTATAATAGTCTAATTTTTGGTCTTTAGAAAATATTCAAGTAACTTAACTAGACTCAGGCATCATAGTATTGGAAAACTAGCACATTGACCAACAAGCTATCCCAAAAATAAACACACACATAGGTTTCCTCCAACACCCTACATTCAAAGTATTAAAAAAATCACCCACAAGCCCTGATAAACATACAAAAATAGCTGAAATAATTGGTACTTTAATTGGTTCTGCAAAGTATGGTAACGCCGAGTAAAATCAATGGTTAATGGCAAGAACACCTCTATGATATTCATAGTGCAATTACGATTATCCCCCGAGGCACGGGACGTATAATTCAAAATAAATGCGTGTTAAATTATAAATAGTGATATAAAACGAAGCAATATCACAACATTCCCAGAGATAATTAGTTCATGCTGCGAGATAACATAGGTATATTGTCGCTATGATGTGATGACACAATTTTATTAAGCTCAGATAGGCCTATAATTAAACTTCGTAAGAGATCACGAGCAGGAATAGTATTTTGAAGCTTAGTCT
>NW_022713632.1:0-713 GCF_011630105.1 Anneissia japonica
GCGAAGTGCCTATCCTAGGCCCACCCCCTGTTTTTAGTAGGGGAGGCGTTCCCTCTCTCTTGATGTACTAGGCCTACATCTCGGCGTAGGCCCCATAGGCATAACTTGATTTCTACCTTTACGATAATGCATGTTTATTTTAACATAAGCCTAATTTTTTTTCGACCTTTATCACCCATCCTAGTGTACACGTATTTAGGGAGGTTTGGCCTAGGCTAGGCCTACCTAATTAATAATAATAATAATAGAGTAGGCCTATGCCTATACAGGCTGGGGTAGGGGTAGGCCTACGGTTAGACATTTAAAAGTACATCTGTAGGCCGCCTATCGTAGGGTCCTTGATTGACTAGTTCGCACTGATGTTTGTGTTTTAACATGTAGCCTAGCGCTGCCCTACTCAGCACTAAATAAACGGATTTTTTGCAGGTGTTTGTGCACAAGGTGTGGCATAATGCCTACAATGAAAGAGTCAAAATGCTGCATGGAATATAAACAGATGCAAGACAAGATGGTCCGTGCTGGTATGCAAGGTGGATGTATAACATCTCATCCTGGATTTGAACATGTTTGTTTAAATGAATGGGTGTTACAGCTTACCTACTTATCGTATCGGCAGCAGTATGGGGTGCGAGCCGTGTTACCACATTCAAGAGAAGAGTAAGTAATTCCGATTAACCTTTAATAAAATTTACTAATGTGCTAGGCCAAATAAA
>NW_022713633.1:0-1006 GCF_011630105.1 Anneissia japonica
CTGAACGTAGGGGAATGAGCTGTGAGCCCATTGTACTAAGCCTCGGTATTGTGTGGTAGGGTGGCGAGTTCCATTCCATGCCGCCTTTTTTGCTCCCCAGTAGTAGTAAACCACCGGGTACCCATTTATACTCCTGGGTAGAGGGACAAACGTAGATAAAGTACCTTGCCCAAGGACACAAGTGACTTGCACAGTGAGAATTCCGAACCCCTGACCTCAAGGTTTGGTGTCAAAGCCACATCCGATGCGCCAACCGCTTCTAAATAAAAATTTCGGTGTCCGCGAAATGCGGGGGTCCGCTGGATTATAAAAAACAACTTTTCATCATTCCGCTGTATTTTCTTGTCTTGTCTGACAACCACAGTGTGATCATGCCTCAAAAATAATTAAATACCATTGACAAGCATGACTTCGTTTACTGTTTTAACTGGCATTATATTTTAATTCAATATTTTATCTGGTACAATCTATTAAATTAGTTGTTTATATAATATAAAGACGTTGAGTATACGAGAGCCACTTGGTAATGGCAATCCTCATTGCGTAACGTATATGTTGTTTCCATGTATTCTCCTGTATTGCTTTTACCTGGATATTAAATAAATTTTTTTTAATCACGAGGGAGCTATAAATTTGACATATCAAAAGTAATTGGGGATAACAGAATATTACATTCTGACAGTGTCATTTCTGGCCATCTGAAAGTGCAATAAACATGAAAATTTCGAACCTCAGCCCCAGCCATGGTGGGCTGAGGTACAGTAATACCCCTTTAAAATTTACTGTCTGCACCCCTCCCCTCCTGTCTATGTCGAATTCCAAGAACTGTCATAACTTTGGCGAATCATCTTCTATCTATAATCTTATTAGTGGAATATCAACCATGAGTTGACAAACAAACAAACAAACAAAACAAACTAAATTTTAGAAATAGAAATTAAATGGGTTATTAAATTACCTTAAAATTTTGAGTGGGACAGTGCAATTTCAGGCGATCTAGAAGTGC
>NW_022713634.1:0-544 GCF_011630105.1 Anneissia japonica
ACGTTCTCTCCTCTGACGTGTGAACGACGGATACCGTCAGCATGGCATCTGCGTTGTCGTCGTCGGGCCGATGAACGGTGGCCAAGATCGCATCGCCTTTCGCAACGAAAACCAGATTCCATCCACTCTTCTTTCTGTTCTCGTCCGTGCGTTCTGCTCTAATGGTCATCGAAAACCCCCGACCGTTCGGAGTGCGGACGACAGATACGTCGAATGCGACGTCGTTCACGTCTTCGTTCGGTTGGTAGACGTTCGTGATTAAGTTACCGTCCTTCTCGTGATATTCGATGCTCCAATGTGTCTCCATTTCTGTTTTGTTTACATGTGAATGTTGCAGTGAAAATGTCCACAAATTTATAATAGCATCTCACAACTACGTCATAGAAAAATATCAGACAATACGAATCGTATATATATTTTTTTTGTTTATTTAATTTTAAAAACTCGCACAAAAACAAATTCGATTTGGAGATTATATAGCAACCTGTTCCGTGCTCTGTTCCGTGACCATGCGTTGACTCGTGTTAAGGCCAACTCAGACAGC
>NW_022713635.1:0-1558 GCF_011630105.1 Anneissia japonica
GATCGTAATGAGAATTTTAAAAGCCAGAAGAAAAGAAGTGTTGAAATGACACCTGTAGGCCACAGTATTTTTAATATTATACTATAGAATATTGTCGACGGCAAAGCATACTTACCTGGCACAGGAGTGACTTTGATCAAGAAGGAATGTCCTCCCAAGGTGAGGCCTCGGCATTGCACTTGGCTGAGGTTGACCCTTGCGATTCCCCCAAATGTGGGGAACTCGGGTGTATAATTTATGGTAGCGGGGGACTGCGTTCGCGCTAACCCCTAACATGAATTTAAAGATAGAATTGATATGTAAACACTTTACAAATAGTACTTTTGTTTGCTTGAATGAGGTTATGTGGGTACAGAAAACTTACACCGTTATAAACTTGAAAATATTTGATATGTTTGGTTTGTATATTTCGCTATTAATGAGAATTTACCTATATTTTATATCGAATGTTGTTCTTTATTCGTATTTGTATAAAATATATTCTATAATCAACTTAAAATCGTAATTGCTTACTAAAATATGTAAGTGTTTCTTTAAGGTGGGGAGATTTTCAAGTTTATTAGTTTTACGTATATCAATATAGCTTTTAGGTTTAATGTACTACTGTAACTGATGAAAACAATGACCTCATTGTTGAAACACGTTGATTAAAAGTTAGTAGACTAATTTGCATATTTATTATAGTCAGAAAACATTTATAATACAGAATCATTGGTGTTATATTTATACTTGAAAGGATATTCGCTAACTAAAAAATCTAACTTTAAAAATTTTACCTACAAAAACAATATTATTTATTTAAGTTGATCGTAATGAAAATCTTAAAAGCCTGAAGAAAAGAAATGTTTAAATGACACCTGTAGGGCACATTATTTCTAAGATTATACTAAAGAATATTGTCGATGGCAAAGCATACTTACAAGTAGGGTCAATTTTCGTCGGAAGGTTTCAAGATGATACACAGTTTCATTGGACTAAATTCTTGCTTATGTTAACCACATGCTTACCTAAGATTAAACTGATACTGGTTTCAAATATCACGGCCAAGTAGTTAAAAATCACCTAAAGTCACCTTATTTTGCGAATTAGCGCCACTCAACTGATCATTTTGAGTCCCCTTCCCACTTCATCTTCACCCCCGTCCCCTCCCCCATCAGCCTCCCATTTCAGGACATATATATACACCACTGATTTACATGGTCAGATGGATGTCGCTTGTGTGCTTGGGCAAGGCACTTTATCTACGGTTGTCTCTATCCAGCAAGGAGTACAAGTGGGTAAATGGTAGGTTCTAACACATCCTGCACTGAATACAAATATATGGAATTTTATGGAATTCCCCCACAGAGCTTGAGTGTGTGTTCCATATGTGCTTGATCCAGTGATCCGGGGGTAATAATGTAATCGCATAGATGTACAATATGCGCTATATAAGTCGACATTATTATAACAAAAATAAATCTGAAAACATGTGAAGGTGTTTGAATATTAATCTCAAAACTAAGTTGATTGTTGTGATTTTGATTAACATAAATCATGTATATTGCATCTGGTATTC
>NW_022713636.1:0-791 GCF_011630105.1 Anneissia japonica
CCACCCCAGGGTCCGGGCATGCCCCCGCGAAATTGTTTTCTAGACGGCCGGAAATAATAATAATAATAATAACAAACAACAACAACAACAACAACAACAACAACAACAACAACAACAACAACAACAACAACAACAACAATAATAATAATAATAATAATAATAGTGTAGTTTTATATAGCGCACATATCCATCTAATGTAAGATGCTCAGGGCGCTTGATATGTGGACTAGGATTTCTGATGCGTTTTGGGCGATTAATAATTTCTTTTCTTTCTTTTTTCCCCCATATTTTCCCCTTTTTTTAACTTTCCAAAAGTAGGGGAGGGGCGGGACCGCCCCCACCTTGAATACGCCCCTAGTGATCAGTAATGATGAAAAATCTATGACACAACTAACAAGACTTACCAAGGCCTTTTGTGATTTTAGTATATTTACTTTCTTCCATATCTGGCCATACAAGTTTGACAACATCTTCCCCGTACACAGCAGCCAATGAATTCAGTCCCGAAGAAACAGTACTAACGGATAGAAATTGTACAATGAGATTTTAAGTATCGGTAAGGGAAAACAGGTTTGTTTTGTGGCCTCTGCGTTTAATATCAAAATTATAACACAACAAAATGGATGTCTGTCACTTGATTAGTACATTTAATATCACGTGACAATGCATACTTACACCATCCATTTGTAATTTAGTTTTAATTACACACGTTGGAAATGGATCGTTTCATTTAGCTTGGCTCCACCCAGGGGTGGCGCCAGCAGGGGGGGGGGGGCAGCATTGTAGGCCAG
>NW_022713637.1:0-727 GCF_011630105.1 Anneissia japonica
GCGATTAAATGTCGCTCCAGGCGGGGGTCATCAAACTGTTCATTCTTCATTAGGATCCGTACAATCTCTCCATGTATGTAGGCATCGTCAAAGGAAGAAGTTTCCGGGAAGGGGAATCTGGTGTAAACATCAACCGCTTTCATTGGTTCATTCTTGATAAGAAGGTCGGCAAATTCAATGTAGGCATCATGAATCTAAAAAAAAAAAAAGAAATATGATATTTGATAAATATTTGACAAACAAATATATAAACATGTAATTGCGATGGTCAGCAATGCAGTGTGTGCTCGGCTTATGGTTCTGACCTGAGGTGCCATAGTAATGACATCACTATAGAGCATATGTGCTTCTTCGCTGTCTTCATTCTCTCTTGCAAGTACTCTAGCTAGGCCTAGCCTTGCTTGGTGACTCATTCTGTTCAAGGGAACGTTAGCGGGCACAGGACCCGGTAACATTGGTTCTAAGGGAAGAAAGAAAAAAATTTGTTAAGTCTTCATATAGTCTAATAAAATTTTAAAGGCCAATTGACTGAAAATGTATGAACACCAAAATAATATCTCTCTGGCAGAACAAATACCTAACTCTCAAAATGTAGAAATGGTTTTAAGAAAGAGAAAAATAAAATGTGAGGTTTGTAAATTCATAGCCTAATGTAATGTATGCTTTCCATTATTATCCCATTTACTGGATCGAAATGTGCACCAGAGACTGATAATAGGTACACACT
>NW_022713638.1:0-972 GCF_011630105.1 Anneissia japonica
CTGCAGTCGACCTTCCCAATTACGAACTTCTCAATTACGAACCTTCTATTTTACGAACGGTGTTGGGCCGATGACGTCATCATGCGATCGTAAAACGATTATAGGTAACTTTTTAAAGCTATTATCCATGTGAATTTTGAGTGCTTTTGTTCATTTATTCTATTGCATAACAAGAAACTTCAAGTCTATTAAAGCAATTGAACATCAATTGTGTTTTACGAGTCTTTATTTTATCAATTAAAGCATCGTTTATAAAGACACTAACGGCTATAATAAGACGTGTTAAAGTCATTGCCAATAAGATAAACTATTAAAGGAGCATCAGTCACTGGTCTCTTTCCAGTGACATGCCGATCTAAATTTAGATCGTCTTACAGAGACGACATTAGACCGCTGTCATCGTTAATAGCAACAGTCGGTTAACATCAAAGGAGCGCATAGCTGTGGTTGACAAACTTTACAGGACACGCGTCTGGGAATGAATTGATTTACGTTTATGAACTTTGTAAACAATGAATAGGATTTAGATAAGAAATGACAGAAAATATATGCAATTTAAATGAATCATTTGTACGTATTATTTTAAATGACACCTTTTCATTGGTAGGTATGGGAGGAGCATAGACCTGATTGTTTAATTAATTGATTGAAACATAATTAAGTGAAATGTAATGTACATTTCAACAATGGCTTCTGCCTCGAAAAGACCAAGACAGTGTATTTCCATTGATACGAAACCTGTCTCTTATACACATCTAGATGTGTATAAGAGACAGTATGAGAACCACGAGTCCAATTCAGCGATTGGAAAACGTTTTGGACTTTCGAAGTCTACGGTAGCGACCATATGGAAAAACAGAGAGAAAATACAAAGACACATTTCAACAAACGAAAACCCTACTAAAGCAAGAAAATCTTGGTATTTGAAAACACCAATCTTCGATAAAGTAGACGCGGCCATGTACACGTGGA
>NW_022713639.1:0-715 GCF_011630105.1 Anneissia japonica
AGCTCCAGCTTTTATTTCAATTTTTTTTATCGTGGCCACCAACAAGTTCATGGCACTTTTCATCTCATATCCTTTCAACTTGTTATTTCATTTACAGACTAATTGACTCTATTATTTGCTGTTATTGTTATAAGCTGCTACACCTTAAGAGTTTCCCAGATGTACTGTCAGGCACCCCTAGGAAAATCATCGATCAAATTGACAGAGTAAGCTCTGAGTCATTTTAGATGTGCAATTCCACCAGGGAATTTCAATCCCTGTCATTCTTACCTCAGTGCTCTTATTTTTAGGTACACTTTATTTTACATGCCCATTTTTCTTTCAATTTTCCCTGTCATTGTCACTTTAATTATGTGTTCTGTATTATGTACAGTAGCCACTTACTAATTTTTAAATCTCTACAAAAATAATGACAATAATTATAAGGATGTATAAAATTAAATTTAACAACACAAAATAGAGGGAAAAGGGAGTTAATTTTGATCAAGGGGCATGTAAAGAAGGTATTTTTATATTTCTGTAATATTTTTTTTTTGACGGTTTTGTTTAAATTGTTTAAATATTTATTATACCGCAATATATTGTTAATAGTTTTATTAATGAAACACTTACTTCAATGTATTCTTTAATTATTTGTTTAGTATTTATCATACATTTTTATTTAGAAAATAGGCCTATAGAATAGCTTGCTCATCTGACGAGTTACAGTAATTTT
>NW_022713640.1:0-762 GCF_011630105.1 Anneissia japonica
GCTTATCTCGCCGAGTTGAGCACTTAGTGCAAATTTTTGACTTTCCGCCATATTTCGAGTACTTCAAACTTTCAATGGAATAGTGTTTGTTTCAGGCTATCTCACTTTGCCTAACAAAAAAAAGATTGTATTTTGACTCAACTTTTTAACATTGTCACTTTTTGAACAAAAGTGCTTATCTCGCCGAGTTGAGCACTTTGTGCAAATTTTTGACTTTCCGCCATATTTCGAGTACTTTTCCGAAAAACTTCAAACTTTCAATGGAATAGTGTTTGTTTCACTTTGCCTAACAAAAAAAATTACATTTTGACCCAACTTTTTAACATTGTCACTTTTTGCACAAAAGTTTCAGGCTATCTGGCTTTGCCTAACAAAAAAAAATTACATTTTGACTCAACTTTTTAACATTGTCACCTTTTGCACAAAAGTGCTTATCTCTTCAAGTTTAGCACTTAGTGCAAATTTTTGATTTTCCGCCATATTTCGAGTACTTTTCCGAAAATCTTCAAACTTTCAATGGAATAGTGTTTGTTTCAGGCTATCTCACTTTGCCTTACAAAAAAAAATTACACTTTGACTCAACTTTTTAACATTGTCACTTTTTGCAGAAAAGTGCTTATCTCGCCGAGTTGAGCAAAAAAAACTTCAAACTTTCAATGGAATAGTGTTTGTTTCAGGCTACCTCACTTTGCCTAACAAAAAAAAAATTGTATTTTGACTCAACTTTTTAACATAGTACACATCATACGGGAAAAAAATCCG
>NW_022713641.1:0-597 GCF_011630105.1 Anneissia japonica
TATGGACTGAATTAATGAATAAAAGTAAAGCAATTGATGATTCCAATAAGGTGAAACAAATAAATCTTTAATATACCTCAGTTCAGCCAGTTGCATCCCATCAGTACTTTCACTATCTCTGATCACTCACTGGGTGTATACATTTAACTACACAACAGTAAACACAGGGTTGAAAGAAGTTTATGGCAAAAATCTGAACGTTTATATGAATATTATTGAAACACTGTAGCACATCATATACCTACACAGAACTGCTTTAAACATAGCTGAATCAATCCAATCCACTTATAAACATGTGTTAAATATTACAATTATAAAATATTATCAATGTAACCAACCAGCATAAACAATTTAAAAGAAACTAGAAAAAATGAAAGTTTTGCTGTATTCATTATCATTTATCAGCAAGTACTGTTCTGTTATTTTTTTCTTTTCATATTGCATTGTAAAGTACAATACAATGCAATTCAAAAAGTCAATGCAAATTTTTATAAAGAAAATAAATGTGTTGTTGATAAATGTTCATTATAAGGAAAATAAATGTGTTGTTGATAAATGTTCATACAAGGAAAAAGCTTAATAATATCTGGTAATATT
>NW_022713642.1:0-713 GCF_011630105.1 Anneissia japonica
CGTCTTCCATGTGATACATCAGTGCTTTTTGTAACGTTTATCAATATATCCCGTAAATTTTCAGCTGGTTCTGTGAATTATAAATCAAGAGAATACAAAATTATTCTACACGAAAATAAATTTAGCTATAGTCACTCTATGTTGCAATAAAAGTGAAAACCACTAACAAAATCATTACATTAGAAATTACAGTAATAATTAATTTCTAAACGTATCCTACCTGAGTCTACCTCTGTTTGGCCAGCCACATTAGAATTTTCAAGTTCAACTGTTTTTCTTTCAGTGAAATTTACGTCTTTTCTGAACACAACCATTTTGTTTAGTAACTATCGACTGTATCAATTATTCAGTACTCTGACATCCAAATGCATACTAACAACAAGATCAATAATTCTAAATCTAAAAGTTCCATCTAGGATTAGAACAATAATCCATCCTGTTGTGTTCCATGAAGGCTAGGAAATAAGAAAAACAGTACTAAATCCTTAACAAATAGTTTTCAAAATATTATGGAAAAAATGAACAACAAATGGCTTAGCTCTGTGTGTATTTAAAAAAATCCTCAGAATATTTAGTGCAAAACAGTATCTTCTGTACATGTGTAGGCATCATCTGTTTGCAGAATCCAAAATAAGTTTCAAGGCAAAAGACAATTGAATAAGCATCAGAGTCAGCGACGTCTGAAAACAGCAAACAGGCTTTGACTGCAACTG
>NW_022713643.1:0-35364 GCF_011630105.1 Anneissia japonica
TCCATTATTCTGGAACGGAACTTGTTTTCTGGTCACTTTTTTAGCTACAGCTGATGGCCTATTAGGATGAAAGGTGACCCCCAATTTTTATTACATATTCTGAAAGCACATAAGTTGTAAATATGGTTTTATAGATCATAATGGCTGATCGGACATTGTGACGTCATCATATTGCCATCTGAATTCATTTTGATGACGTCATCATGGTCAAAAAATTGTTTTTTCTGACCCCCACATCTTTCTTTCCTCAAAACGTTGATGAGCCCATATCATCTTAACCATTCGTCATTTCTGAATCATATTAAGTGAGCATAATCTTCAGGTCAAGGTTGAATGTCAGGTACCTTTATTATCCGTTCACGTGGCTTAACGAGCGCGTACGTGTGCATCAACATTTATGCATAAAACCATGAATATATTTAATCAGTTATAGCTCCATAGGATGTAAGGTGACCCCCAAATTTTATTACATATTCTGAAAGCACATGAGTTGTAGATACGATTTTATAGATCATATTGGCTGATCGGACATTGTGACATCATCATATTGCCATTTGAATTAAGAAAAAACTGAATTTTTATTTATTATATATATACGTTATTATATTATACGTTATTACTTTTTATACTCGTTTGAACGTATCTCGCTTATCTTGATTGATTGTCTCCCACCTGTGAGTATGTTATAGCTAAATCAATTCTCTTTCGGACGTGTATTTTTCATTTTGATCACGTCAGCATGGTCAAAAAGAATGAATTTTTAGAGCATACTTATCTCTCATTCTTAAAAGATGTAAAAAATAGAACACAAGAGGGTGGCAGACTGTATTTCAACGCTATCAGACTTATATATACAGTATAGGTTATACGAAGGGAAAATTCCTGTGGCATTAATAACAGACGGTTTTAAAAACACGACAATATTTAATTCCATGTGCCATTACTTTACACGCACACATCGTAACGTGTGCGTATGTTAAAATTTAAAAAATTCTCAATATCACTATTCAGATAGTTTAAACGTTTCGGGTCATTTTCTGCATTCCAAAACTTTCCATATATACGCGCCATACGTTCATTTCCACGCACACAGAACGTACTGAAGCTGGAAATCACGTTTTGTTACATATTTTGTGTTCCTGACACTGTATTCATATCAGGAGTCACTCTTTACGTGTACACATGCGTAAATCTTTTAAAATGCTGAAAATTATTCTTTTTTAAAACACTAGTTGTACCGAATATTTTAGCATATTATGAAACTTTTCAATCAGCACTGCGCGCGCTTTATAAGGGTCAAAGTATGGCGGATCACCAAACTCGTCTTTAGTGACGAGTTCAAATCTAGTTACTATTATTATTATTATTACTATTATTATTATTATTACTATTATTATTATTATTATTATTACATTAATCCTGGCATCAGGTTTTTTTGTTCTGCTTGTTTAGTGCCAATGATAAAAAGGTGTAGTAGCTGTGGCGGCTGTAGAATATATTTTTTATATTTTTTTGAAATTGACCTGTCTGGTGGGACAAAAAAATCATGACGTTATAAATAAAGATCAGTTTTTTAAAATTCAGATGGCAATATGATGACGTCACAATGTCCGATCAGCCATTATGATCTATAAAATCATATCTACAACTCATGTGCTTTCAAAATATGTAATAAAAATTGGGGGTCACTTTTCATCCTAAGGAGCTTTAAAAATAAAAATTAAAATAGGCCTGATTTTAGCATTTTTTCACTGTATATCGGCATATATGCGCACAAAGATTCCTGTTTGATGCACGCGTACAGCATTGCTATTGGCCATAAATTTGAACAAGAAATTTGTGAAAAAAATGTCAGGAACCTAAAATGTGTAAAAAAACGTAATTTCTAGCTTCCGTACATGCGTAAAAAGGTGCACGCATAGTGGAAAATATCAAAAAATTTTTAAATGCTCAAAATGACCTGAAAAGTGCTCTAATTTAGTCAAAAACTGATTTTGAAATTGACACGCACGCCAAACATTTCGGTACATGATATTCGACCTTGACCTAAAGTTTATGCTTACTAATACAATTGAGAAATGACAATTGGTTAGAATGATATGATCAATAATGTAAAAACACAAATTGCACATAGATGATGTCACGCATGACTGAGCACACCGAAAACCTTACTGTCAGGTCAAAGCCAAATGTTCGTTGAAGCTTGCATGTACAAATTTTAGATATCGTGCGAACAATAATGGAAGGAAAGGTAGAATAAAAAAAAGATGAAGATCTTTGACAACAAGATCATAAAACCACCAGGATGGATAAATGGATGGATGGATGGATTTACTCTGTGTAACGTAAAAACACAAATTGCCAAGGAAAACCAACAGAAGTCTAGAAGAAGTGGGGTCCATCTGGTGGTGATTGGGCAGTACACTGGGAGACAATCCCTTACTCTTTTCCGAAGAGTGTACTGCATTCTATAACATGCACATGGGCCATTTTGCACATGGGACTAACGGCTTAATGTCTCATTTTATATATTTCTTACTTCAATCTATATCTGACAGGTTCACTGTTAATTTCCTCATTTAGATTTACCTCCAAACTTATTCTTTTTGCCTCTACAGTAGTTGTGGCATTCATTGTGATCTCTCTGAATAAAGCAAGAAGCAAGCACACTTCCTTGTCTTTCTGATCTCCCTTCATATTCTATGGACAGAATACAGTATGTGAGTCATGCAAAACAAAAAAACATATAAAACTCAAATTAAAATTTAAATAAAGTTAAATTATTCATAAAAACAAATATGACACCAAATAAAAACATTGAATTTCTCATTTCTATCCTAACTGCTAGCCAGTGAATAATGTACTTTACTTCTATTTTGGTTGCAATAGCAATTAGGACTATCCCATTGTATATTTATAAACCTGCCTAATATCATATAAGAAATCATAAATTGAGATAAAAAGAGTATATGTACTGTCACAACTTTGCACATCTTCTCAAAGTCATTGTCCACTATACACTGACGAATAGCTTCTCGAATGTTAGTGTACGTCTCACCAACAATGACAAAATTATCTGGAACATTCAGATCCTGTGTGGGTAACAAATAATAAACATTAATTGAAATGTGATCTACACTCTACAGCAATTTAAAAAAAGATAATCAGAAAAACTTTTTACTTGCACAAACTTTTTCTGATACAAGTCATCAGCTGTAGATATTGTTTCAGCTTGGTCATGGTGGGACCTTGATAAAGTTGAGCTTAACATGTGCCCTATCATCTTGCTCTTGCAGGGAACCCGGGAACCCAAAGCGAAAGTCATCAGAACAGCAAGATGACCTTAGGCGGATTCAGGGGGTTCCCCCACCCTAAACTGTATTTGTCATATTTTTATGTTGGTATGAAATACCAGTGAGATTTTCAAGGTTTGAGAGTGCAATTTTGGGCACCTACAGGTCTATATTCTCAAAATGTTCTCCCCTCAGTTCTAAACATTGTGGGGCTGAGGTGCTGTGCTCTCTCACGCACCCCGGGTGATTTTGTGGTAGGGGCCCTTCCAAAAAATCCTGCATCTGCCCCAGATGACTGTGGGCGCTCATCAAGAACACACTACTTTCAATTTGAAATAACATCTACACTTCACTTGAAAACGATCAAAGTGTACAGCAACAGCCAACATTCTGAGTTAAGGAGTAGGATTAGTATGTCTTTAGGGTGCATTTTTTTTTATACATTTAAATGCATAGATGTCTCTACAATATGTGCTCTATACATCGGCCAATTGGAAAATGTAACATAACATAACATAACTGAATCATCAAAACTAAACAAGTCAATTAAGAAATAATGACCATACATTTTCCTTCTTGACCTAACTCAAATTAAAATATGAAAACTTTGGTTTTGCCAAATTACAGCACCAACTTATATGAATTGTATACGCATGGATAAAAAGTTATTTTTCTCAACCCTCACATGTGAAAAACAAGGCACTGTCGTAATCAATGCTAAGCCCTCACTCATCATTATAATATATGCCTATTAATATAAAAAATTCCTAAGCTGCCTATATATTTGATTTCCTGTACTATCTGTGCCACACTAACATAAATCTCTTTTGCTACGATCCTACTTGATATATTTCTGAGCAGTAAAGAAATGACTAGGAATCCCTCTTTGACATATAAAGCACAAACTCAGCTCACAATGTTATAACACAACTCTCAAATAAACTTTTGTTCTGTATTAACTCCAACAAGAATCCGGTCTCAAAACAACACTCACATAAACATGCATTTCAAAAAGAGCTCCAGAAAAATAAAAATATCAGCTTATATAACCCTAACTGTAAAACTCCAGAGCATTCAAGAGCATACTATATTGCCTAAGTTCCTCATTGGTCACATGACATCATAATTAACCAATAGGCAATTGCTTTTAGTACTTCAACATCTAGAACCTTCCACATGGTCTATTATGTTCATATAATTGCCATTGTGAAATTACACTGTTTGTTTGGTCAAATAAATTCAAGAATGTTCTATGTAATAAATATGTTACAATAAGGAAAGGAATGGTAATTTATTACATACATACCTGAGCTTTCAACTCATCTGGTAAGATCCAGTTTAACTGGTCGTCAACCTTCAGACGTGTAAGAGCATCTTTGCTGTAAGCTCTGCAAATGTATTTCACAAGATACAACTGAGCCTGTTTATTCTTCTGACAGAATATTTTAGCTTTACTTGACAGCTTATCAACCTATAAACAAAATATTGAAAGTCTTTAAAAGTGCTTCAAATACCAAATATCAGGAATTTAGACAAAACTACCACAATTCAAACAATTATACACAGGTTGAAGATGGCATTTTGTCTCTTCAGGGAGATAAATATCCGAATGAATCGATGATCTATCTTTTTTCAGAAACTACATGTGAATGCAATATAACTATTGTTTTCTAGGTAAGTATTCAATCTAAGAATCAAACAGTAATATATATTTTTGTCTTACAAGACACTTGATATCCTCTTCCTCTTGTTGTTGGCGTTGAATGATATCAGCGAGCACTGTCAATGCAAAACGACTCTGTGATATTGCTTCAAGTAACTCAACACTTAACGGGTCAGCAGTGACATTTTGTCCGTCAAAAAAATGATGAGCATTTTCAAGTTTCTCAAGACCATCGCGAAGGAGCAATTGGATAAGTTTTGCATCAGAGTCTTGAGGAATACCAGAGTAAAACGTGTCCTGGAAAAAAAAAAGTACACAGATCAATCATGATGTTGGGAGGCTGACATAGTGATCGGTGCACCACCGGAAGAAGTGCTTAAGGCAACTGTTGTACGAATTCAAGCGAAGGATAAGGTCCGGGTGGAGACCCACAATTGGGACAGGGTGGGCAGGACGCGCAGGAGCTAGCGGCCCCACAGGCCCGCCCTCTCAAACCACCCTGACAGGGAGTCTCAAACGAGACACCCAAATGGTCAAGGATGGGCGGCATCGCCCGGGCCACAAGCTGAGAGAGATCGGAGCCGAGAACTAAGTCCTCAGCTTCCGAATTTTGAGGCTCGAACGAGTCGTCCATGGGCAACTTGCCACCCACCCGGACTCCCTCCCCAGCTACAGGAGGGCCAGAGGTCGGGGTAATTGCTGAAGCGACCTGCATCCCGGCAAAAACCTCCCTAGCAACACGGCCCACCTGTTCCGAAATCAAAGAAACCAAAGCCGGGTCCAGCGGGGCAGCAAAAGGCGAGGGACCAGCCGAGCGCGAAGCCATCGGACACTCCAACGGCGGAGGAGAGTCATCCGCTACAACCCGACGCAGCCGGCAACAAAACATGAGATCGAGGGGCTGCCTGAGCTGCCCAATCAAGAGTTGCCGCAAACTTAGTAGAGGGCCAGCGCGCACAAATCTCGCAAGGCTCCGCCTTGCTGCACGAGCGATACAAAGGGCACTCCGAGTGTCAATTGAGCTTGACACTCTGCTTGGGGCCCCCACACGCCGAGCGCAAGGACTTGCGCACGGACACGGTTAACCGATCGGGACTACAATAAAGGCTATGCTACAACAAAGTATATGTCAACCGCTTGTTGAAAATAAATCTAAGGGAAAACAGAATTGAGCAACTACTTGAAAATAGAAGAAAAAATCTGCAGGGTCCTGCTAGCAAGGTACTATTTCCAGTAATGCTAAAAGAGGTCCGTCTTCAACCAACGTCAAAAAGGGAATGAGTACGATTGTTAGGGAGACGGTTCGCAAATGGCGCCTTGGGTCGGACTGTTCCATTTTTTTCGAAGGGGTGTTCCGTTTTGGGAACAATGGCAATTAGTCAGTTTCTCCTTTGTGGCTGATTATTTACTGAAAGGAGTTTGATGGTCTTACTGTGGATATATTTACATTCTTTAAACTTGATTTCTTTGATGTGAACAGAAACAGTTTATCCACAAAAGTCCCAAGTTTTATTTAATGTGGAGCCCTTCTGAAGTTGAAATGGTACAGAGAAGGGTGTACTGCATTCATGCATATGTAACCATATTGCACAGAAGACTATATTTTTTCCAAAAGACGGTGAGCTACAGAAAAATGCATTACAGCTCTCTAGCTGAAACATGTGGAGAGCAGCTTATTGAAATTGTTCAGTAGGACGAAGATTAGAGAGGGCATTAAAAGTGCCGATTGTAGTACTGTACTGTACATGTACTACTGTACTGTACAAGTACCTGTACATTACCGTGAGTCGAATGGCTGAGCGGTTAGCAGGGGCGCCGTAAGCTATAGCCATAATATCGGCGCTGGTTCGAACGGCACGCTCGCCTATGGTTCTGGTGGTAGAAAAAGTCTTCTTGGATAAGGACTATAAACCGTAGGCCCAGTGTATACAATGGCTTGTGTGCACTATAAAGAACCCAATACATCCTTCGAGACAAGTAGGAGGATACCTGGGGTACTGGAACAAACAGCCCCTGTGGTGGATGATGAGAGTTGCTGGTACCGGGTAGCACAGACACGAAAGGACCCTTAGGGGCAAATAAAGTCATTGATCATGTTCCTAGTCCACATATCAAGCGCCCTGAACATTTTACATTAGATGGATATGTGCGCTATATAAAACTACACTATACTAACATTAACATTTATATAGCACACATTTCTACAACATACATCGTAATCAGCGTCACTTTACATGACTAGTTTAATTGAATTTTATTTATTTATTCATTTATTTACTTATTTATTTATTATTTATTTATTTTTAATTATCTATTTGTTTATTTTTATTAAATAATAATCATAACATTGCTGAAAGTAGAATGTCTCCAGCTTGCATTTAAATTGTGTGTAGTTGTCCAATTGTGATTCAGATTGAGATCATTGATTCTTGAGCGAGCACTACGAGCTACATTTCGTACAGTGAAAACCATGTTTCCAATCACTTTAGTTATTTGTTTCATGTTTTTTTAATGATGACAAATGATGATGTTGAATGTCAATTTCAAATATTACAAAAACTACAATTTTAGTGAATACACTGTTAGAGGAACCTCCTAAATCTGAAGGTTGATAACTTACTTCTAGACAGTTGACAAACAATCTGCAGAGGCTCACAGCATCATCAGGTCTTTTCATGAGATCTCTTGAGTTTTTCAGATACTCTTGTACATGCTGTTTAACAGTTTCAAAACTAATAAAAAAAAAATCTGGCTTTAATCTGCATGATCTTAAAGAATAAGTACATGAGGAATTATGGAGATTAAGGGCAGGTGCTAAAAATCGAAAAGTATTATTGTGTCCAGCCCCAATATTACCACCATTATCACCATCATGACCACAATCGCCAACCACTCTACTATCTATCATTGAATATCATAGTGATCTTACTTTGACTGAAGCAACAACTGGAGTAGGAAAGATCTGACAACTGGATTTGGATCGATACAATCCTCTGGGAAAGGAGAAACATTCCTTGTGACACGTTTCTTATGTTTTTTGGAATCTATTGTTACATATCCCAGCAACTTCTTGATGACCTCTTCACTTGGTGGGGTTCCATCAGCAAAGCAAAGCTGGGACACAACTTCCATGAAGAACGAGTTACAACATTGACGGAACTCATTGTGCTGAGTAACAACCTCACTGAAAAAATGAAAGATAGCTTATTATTAACAAAAAAAAAAAAAAGAAACCTACAAATGTGAATGTTTGATTTTAACATTTTGTAGGAATAATAAATTCTCATGCCTTTATTTTGCCTAATGAAATACTAAAAAAGAAATGTGAAATTGTTTAACCTCTCGGTTACTTAAATTGTATCCCTATAATTTGAGCCTACATTTTCTAAACTATAGGTTGTAATAAAAAAAAATTGTATTTAAAAAAGATATGATTGTGAATAATTTCCATAAAACACAAGGTACTCAAGTTCTACAGCTTGCCACAATTGATTATCGAAATAGACCACAATGCCAAAACAGGGGTATTGATGGTAGGGTAGGCTTCATAAGCCTGGTTCACGTCAAACTTTTATCTAAATATAGATCCACTTAACTAGTTAAAAGTTTGACGTGAACCACTCAATTATAGCTAGATAAAAAAATTAAGTCACTTAAGTTAAGTGACTTAACTTTACTAGAATAACAGTAAATTAACTTGCTTAACGGTAAAGTCGGCTCGGACTACAAGGACACGATTACGTAACGTAGGCATCTAAGCCAGCGTTGTTGTATTGTACCACCATTATCATCTTCTGGCTGGCAACAACGTACTCCAGCAATGCTAACAACAGCATCGAAGTAGTCTCATTAGTCTGGTTTTTCAAAATTATTTGTAATATTATGGGTAAAAACGAAGCAAACGTCCGTTTTACGAATAGTCGATATTCCAATGACCTTTGTCCTTTGCATCATTGACCAAGTAATAACATTAAAAAGTCCGATTGCGTATGTTTTTCAAAGTGATAATGTATATTTTTCTTAATAATAAAATCAAATCTGTTGTATTTATTTATTGACAATTCGATCTTTTCCATTTCTGCTATAATAGTCACTATTAATTCAGTTTCAACAAACTACCACCAACGCCAGCCGTTAAAATGAGCACACATGTTTACGATGACAAAATAAAAAATGTGGAAGTCAGCAACTTATTTGACACCGCGAAGCTAGATTTTCGCGAAGTGCATGCAAACAACACAATTGAGCGATCTAAAAACTACAAAACAGGACAGAAAGGTCCATAAAGTATACAGACGTTTTAATGAAAATTAAAACAATATTTTGTTAAATGGAAGAATGCTAGCTAGCGATTAAAATAAATCGTTTTTATCGAAGGTAAATTTAGCTAGGGCCTAGAGAATCTACTACTTCGATTGCGATAGAACACGCTGCTGCACTGTCGTTGGTTGGTACTGGTCGGTAGGTTAGGTAGTAGTTAGGAAACTCGCACTTCTCTACAGTAGTTTACAATTGTTTTGAACGAATACCACTTGGTACTACAGGTTCATAGAATAAAGTAGATATTTTATTAAACAACCATTCCCACCGTGTGACGTCGACGGCCTGAAACTGGCTGGCTGTTTATCTGGCTCTAACTTGGCATCGAACGCAATTAGGGGATTATCGTATCATGTTTCAAGACGGGTATATCTAGATAAAGTTCGACGTGAACCAGGCTATAGGGTTTTTAAATTTGAAGGCTGCAAGAAATTTCTGTCAAGCGCCATACAATACAAATCTTTCTTTATTCTGGAAAACTCATTTCAATACAATTGATGTACTGGTCTCCCAAGAGGTCCAGATTAAGTTTAAAAAAAAATAAATAAAAAAATAACAGATTAAAGAAAAAAGTGGTAAAAACAATAAAAATGCAATGCACCACTGAAATTAAAAGGTTTAAAAATCAACTTAATAGTTTGGAAATGTTTATGAACATCAACTGGAAGATCATTCCAGAGCATTGAAGCTCTGTATCGGAAGGTTCTCTTCCCATGAGTATTTTTCCATGTTGGAATTATCAATGTATTTGTGGATTGGCTTCCAGTATTTTTTGGGTGGAATGTGTCCATGAATTGGAATTGATTAGTTAAATATAATGGGGCAGACCCCTGTAGACATTTAAATACCATAATTTTAATATCGTTTTCTCATCTGTCATCAACACACTTCCAATTTAACATGGACATTAGTTCAGTAATAGGGGTGTACATATCAGCATAAAGAAGGATTCTTGCTAGTCTATTTTGGAGAATTTGAAGACGATTAATAATTTCAGAGCTACAATTTGACCAAACGTTACTACAATAATCTAAACAAGGAAGTAAAATTGCATTAGCAAGCAATCTTAAAGCATAATTAAGAATGGATTATCTTGATCTACAAAGGATACCAATACGTTGTGATAATCTAGATGTAACTTGTTCTACTGATTTTTCCATGACTTAAGTGAACCAAAAATTAATTCCAAGATATTTGAAGCTTTTAACTCTTTCCGCATCATAATTGTTAATAAAAAGAGAAATATTAATAAACTTAGAAAACTTAGTGCCAAAGATTTCTTAACATTAAGGGTTAGTAAATAAGTATTAAACCATGTAGCAATCTTTCTAGTATTTGTTTCCATCAAAGACTGAAGATGAACAAGGTCAGAGGAAGAACATAAAAGGGTTGTGTCATCAGCATACATGATGCACTTACAATCAACTATTTCTGGCAGGGAATTTACATATATAATAAAAAGGAATGGACCAAGTATGGAACCTTGTGGTACACCAACATTAATAGGTTTTGAATCGGATAAAAATGACTTAATATTTACAACTTGTCATATTTACAAATGAAACCAGATTGGCAAGAGTTATTCTTATTTAAGTGGTGATAAAGTCTATTATGAACAATTTTTTCAATAATCTTAGAAACAATAGGCAAAACAGAAATAGGTCTGTAATTTTTAACATTAGATTTAACTCCCTCTTTGAAAATCGGATAACTTTAGCTTTTTTCCATTCAGATGGAAATTTTGCTGTAATAAAAGATAAGATCAGGAGCAATGTCAAATTCAAATTTTTCAGTATATTCATTAACATCATTTGGGTTAGTAGGATTAGTAAACGATTTATATGATGAATCAAATTTGTTAACTAGAGAGTCACCAATAGATGAAAAATAATCATCAAATTTATTAGCAATGTCTTTGTTGTTATTAGAGAGCCCAAAGTCAATCTTAACATATGTAATAACTTGCTTTTATCAGGTATTAACTTCTTAATATTTTTCCATTATTTCTTTGAATTTGTTGCACTTTCTTTTATTGCATCAGTACAACATTTCTTTTTAAGTGATCTATTTCGGATATTAGCTTTATTTCTGAGCCTTTTTGCCATATTCCAATCTGCTGGGTCATTTGTCTTATGAGCTTTTTTAACATAGTAGTCTCTGTCTTCTGTTAATTTTTGGTAATCCTTATTAATCTATTCAGGCATGGAACTTTTAAGGTGCATGTTCATTACAAGCGTTTCCCAGGCCTTATCGATATCCGAACATATCATCACTGAATCCCAGTCCTGATTTTTAACAGTATCAATGAAATCGTTTTCATTAAAGTGTTTAAATGACCTTGTCCTAATACAGTTTCAGGCTCTTGTTTAATTTTAGCGCACTTATGAGTTAAATAAATCAGTGAATGATCACTAATTCCAAGACTATGAACTTCTGAATTAGAATATTTTTTAGAATTTGAGACAAAAATATGATCTAAAATCGTTTTACATGATTTGGTGATCCTATAGTACTCTCTTTAATTATTTGTTTCATGTTATTATGGTTTTCTAAACTCTTAATTTTATTCTGATTACATCATCAAGGTCAAAATCGCCAAGTACAATTACTTCATCATATTCAAATGTATAAGATTGGAATAAATAATCTATGTTGTTTATGTAATCAACTTTGGCACTTGGAGGCATATAAACAGTCCCAACAAGAAAAGGCTTTGTATGTGGTAAACTTACTTCAATCCTCAGACTTTCAACATTCAGCATTATAGTTTGAAACTATTCTATGTACAATACTCTCTTTTATGTAACATAAAATACCACCTCAAATTTTGTGTTTCCTATCGAATCTGCAAATATTATACCCATCAATATCAAGTTCAGGGCTTGCAATATCCTTGTCAAGCCAAGTTTTAGTTAAGGATATTATATCAATTTTGTTAATATGGAGAAGACTAAATTTGATCCATGTGACCTGGAGGGGGCCACACTTTGCACCAGTCCTTTAGAGCCACCTTACACTACAAGTGATTCTGTAAGCTGCCCTAGACAAAAAGCGAGCATAGAGTAAGCATGGTACCACAAAGATATTTACCAGATTAAGCAAGTCCGAGACAAAGGCCAGACAGTCAAAGACAAGGACTTTAGGTTGTTCAGTCCTACCTGAGCTTAGGCCTCAGTGAGACAGAAAGTATGGGCAAAGAGAATCTAATCTGGGCCGGAGATTGCTAGCAATCCAAGCCGCAGCAGCCTGGAACCTTGCAGGATCGAGTCCAGGCCTTACAAATATGGTATGGCACGGCCTGCGCACAAGAGTGACACGCCGGCCAATCTGGGTGCTTATCATTGCGTGGGCTAGACCCACCACACATCGAAGGCAGACTTTATCAAGGTAAGTATTCCCGACTCTTAATCATTAAAACACCTCCAATAATGTTATTAAACTACTTTAGTTTTCTCACCTAACTCCAGATTGTTCCTGACACTCAAACTCTTGAGGCAATTCCTCTTTACATTCTGCACATATCTTTGCACGTTTTGTTTTGAAGTATCCTTCGATGCACTTTTTACAAAAGACATGGTTATCCTTGCAAGGCAAGAGCACAGGATCTTTAATGGCTTCACTACACATTCCACAGTTATGAATTCCACTCCTGCAAAACATTATTACATATTTGTCAGTCTATTTATCTATACTATGCTTTTTTGATATATTACAACAGCTAGTTTATAAAATTGATATTCATTCATCCATTTTAATAACTTATTTCAAAATCAACTCAACATACAATTAAATAAAATTAACAATACGAATTATAACATACAGTCAAAATAATTAAGTGATGTCAATTAAGTTAAACAAATCAAATATCACTGAAAATGAAAAAGGGTTAAGCAAAATAGGCAAATGAACTACAAATGCCTTAACTCATGCTTTCCTTAATAAAAATAAAAGAAAGGTAATAAAAATAAAAATATATATATAAAATAATATTTGAAGTAGTTGCATGATTAATTAAAGTTACTGTAAAAATAAATAATTATATTATTGTTCCATTATTAGATTACTATTGTTATTATTGCAATGAAGTGTTTACTATTTTAGCACAATATATTCATTTCATATTTTTACTTTTTTCCTACTTACTTCTTTCTATTTCTTTTCCTTATTTGTAATAATTGTTTATACTTACAACATTAGGTCAGCTTGAAAATAAAATAGGCATGGAATTACCAATAAACTCTGTTACAGCATACACCTGATGTATTATCCAACGTGTGTTTCTTAAGATATTTTTTGAATAAATAGAAAGAGTTAATGATTTTAATGTTTTGAGGGAATTTATTCCATATTTGGGGTCCTTTATATGTTACAGATTGTTGGGCTTTGGAGGAATCTTTTTTTGACGATCTAAAATCTGATCTGGACCTTGTGTTGTAGCTGATTTAGTTGGAAATAATTTTGGAATGTATTTGGGACGAGCCCCTTTAAAATTAAACATAGATGTTGCAACAGCCATTTCATAAAGTTGAAAAACATTAAGTGATGCAGTTTTTAGGAAGAGCTGTTTAGTTGGGTAATGATAATGGACTTTGCATACTATACGTAGGGCTTTCTTTTGTAGTTTGTAGATTTTGTTTAAGTATGTAGTGTGGGTGGATCCCATGCATCAATACCATACGTGATAATGGGAACTATTACGGATTTATAAATGGTAATACATTAAATGGCATACTGTATTTAAGTTTATTAGCAATTCCAATAATCTTAGACATTTTTAATGTGATAATATTTATGTGGTGACCAAAATTGATAAATTCATCAAAGACGATACCAAGAAAATTACATTTCTCAACTCTCTCAAGTTCCACATTGTCCATTGTAAGACTATAAGGAGTAAAGTCATAGGTCTTACGTGAACTCATCAATAAAATGTAATTGGTTTTACTTTTTTTAACTGTTTGTTTGAAACCAACTGTTGAGGTTTCAAAAGTAAATTTATAGATGCGAAAGCCAAATCTAATCAAATCATTACTACTAAAGAAGATACTAATATCATCAGCAAACATAACAACATTGTTATAATTACAAACATTGAATAGATCATTTATGTAGATCAGAAACAATAACAGGCCAAGTATAGACCCTTGTGGAAGACTACATTTTACTGTTGTTATATGTGAGTTTACACAAATCAATCGTGATGTTGGTAGTGTATGAGTGAGAGACTTACCTGGATAAACCGACTAATTGCCATTGTTCCCAAATGGAACAGACATCAGACAAAAAAGGACAGAGCAAAGCCAGCCCCATTCACGACGCGAATGCCCTCCCGTGCGGTCCACAAAGGAAAAAGCCTCCTCGGCTGCGCCCTGTGCTTTGTTCGAAAACAAAGCCTTAGAAGCTGAAAAGAGCTTCTGGTCTTCTCGCAATCTGCCCTTGGTAGTGCGAGGAATTGGCGGAGCCTGAATGAACTACTTAAAATGGTCCTCGGGGACCGGAAAAGCAGCCGTGAGGCACCGCGGCGTGGCAACCGGCTTAGATTTCACTTGCGAATTCAAGCAGAGAATAAGGTCCGGGTGGAGACCCACAACCGGGTCAGGATGAGCGGGACGCGCAGGAGCTGGCGGCCCCCAGAGGCCCGTCCCCAAACCACCCCGGGAAGGAGTCTCAAACGAGACACCTAAATGGTCAAGAATGGGCGGCATCGCCCGGGCCATGAGCTGAGAAAGATCGGAGCTGAGAATAACATCCTCAGCCTCCGAATCTGGCTTGAACGAATCGTCCATAGGTGACTCGCCACCCACCCGGACCCCTTCCCCAGGGACAGGAGGGTCGGAGATCAGGGGAATGGATGGGAAAGGCACAGCCGAAGCGACCTTCATCCCGGCAAAAACCTCCATAGCAACACGGCCCACCTGTTCTGAAATCAAGGAAACCAAAGCCGGGTTCAGCGGAGCAAAAGGCGAGGGACCTGACGAGGCTGACGGACCCTCCAACGGCGGAGGAGAATCGTCCGACGCCGCAACAACCCCCGACACAGCCGGCAACGAACTCTGAGAATGAGGCCTGAGCTGCCCAATCAGGAGCTGCCGCAAACTTAGGGGGCCAGCGCGCGCAAACCTCGCAAGGGAATGAGGACGTTTGTTAAGGAGACGGTTCATACGTGGCGCCCTGGGTCGGACTGTTCCATTTGTTTTAAAGGGGTGTTCAGTTTGGGAACAATGGCAATTAGTCGGTTTATCCAGGTAAGTATTCACAAAATAGACTGTATTGTTTACACTAACAAATTGTTTCCAATCAAATAAATAAGTTTCAAACTAATCAAGAACAACACCTCTGATACCATAGTGTCTTAATTTTTGTAACAGGATATTATGGTCAATGGTGTCAAAGGCCTTGGACAGGTCCAGGAATACCCCAATAGTGAAATTTCAATTATCAACTGCCGAGGTAATCTGTTCAATAGATTGCATTATAAGTCAATCATGACGTCATCACTGTAACTCGCAATGTTATTTGCTTATTCCCCAGCGTCCAATAATTTTTCGTGTGCAAAAAAAAATCCTCATTCTTTCATCGCCACCGCGAATACATTGCGCACCGCGATAAAAATTGAATTGTAATTGAAAATTGCTTTCGTAAAACAAGCTTAATTAGAACCCAAAGAAAGTTACTTCAAATTCAATATTAAGTATGAACAATAAGGAATTCATTGAATCAATGGACCCTCATAAACACAACAAAGTGAACATTTAATAGAAATATTCTAGACCTATTTTAAAGACTCAAGGAACACATTTAGATGTAGGCCTACGGTCATGCAGGCCGCCCAGGCCTCCTCCTACTATTACTAGGCATAGGCCGTAGCCTGGCCTAGTTATGAAATCATCGCACGATTTTACCTGTCTGCATACACCCACCAAAAAGGACGTCAGTCACTGTATTCGCTCTCGAATGCTGAAATGTTTATTTCTTTGACGAAAGTCTATCATCAATATAGCATTACAAACAAGTTCTTTCTAACACAATAGTTAGGCCTATTCATCGTATCCGTACTGTGCTACTGATGTTAGATGAGTTAAACGCGTACTGCAGGAGCAAAAATCAGCATACCACAGCTAAAAGTAAATACGCACACGTATACTGATCATATCACTATAGCAACCGATAGCTGCTACAACAGTTGGTTATAAAAAACTAAAATTAAAAGAGGGTGATTGACTTATAAAGCAATTAGTAGAGCATGCATCGTACACTAAATGGAAAATTATTCATACTTAGGTTAGATTTAATGCATTCAAAATTTTCCTTCGGGCCTTGCAGGCCCTCAAGAAATTTTTTCAAGCATTAAATCTAACCTTCGCACATTAATTTTCCTATAGTGTACTATGCGGAGCTCTACTAATTGCTTAATAGTGCATAACTTGTGGAGTGTTTAGGTTAAAATATTGTTCTTATCAAGATAGGATACTGTTTGTTCGTAAACAACTCGTTCATAAATTTTTGATAAAAACGACAGAATAGAGATTGGCCTGTAATTTGTAAGGGTATTTTTATCACCTTTTTTGTGAACTGGAAGAACTTTTGCCACTTTTCTATTATCTGGAAAAATGCCAGTGGTTAACGATGTATATGAGCAAGTGGGGGAAGAAAAAATGGTAATAGGGGTTTGATAAACTTTGTGGAAATGTCATCATAACCTGATGAGGTAGCTTTTAATGTTTGAAACGCACTTATATATTGCCCTATGTAAGAAAAACAAGTACAATAGAAACTCTCCTGTGGGACACCACTATTAAGGAGAACTCCTATTTAAAATAGTACACTTTTCCACGAAATTAGAAGAAATATATCCTTAAACACTATTACAAATCCTTATTAAGGAGACACCCCAATTAAAAGGATGGGGACACTGAGTGAGCAAAATAATCAAATCAAAATAACCACTAATAAGGGGACACTTATTTTTTGTATTGTATTATAATTACAGTAGTTTCAAAATAAGACAAAAATCATTCAAATTTATATTTTAATATAAAGCAATAAACATCAAACCAGAATGTTTTTGTCATATCAATATTGGGAATAGACATTGATATTGTGCATGTGTAAATGCCTAGTGCATGTGTTAACTTAAAATAAAACTTAAATAAAATTTCTTGTTTTGTGTATTTTTTTTTTCTATCTTGCGCATCCAATAGAAAGCTCAATAATGAAAAAATGCTGTACGCACACATCAAACATAGTGACCTTTGTGCGCATTTGTGCCGATATACAGTGAAATTTTGCTAAAATCAGGCCTAATTTTAAACAGTTACAGCTCTTTAGGATAAAAGGTGACCCCCAATTTTTATTAAACATTCTGAAAGCACATGAGTTGTAAATATGATTTTTTTTAGCTCATAATGGCCGATCGGACATTGTGACGTCATCATATTGCCATCTGAATTTAACAAACTAAATTTTATCGATGATGTCATTTTTAAAAATGCGCATTTGATCGTATCTTGCTTATTCTTGGTCGATCGTCTTCCAACTTTGAATATGTTATAGCTGAGGCAATTCTCTTACATTATGTGACTTCTTTTTACATTTTGATGACGTTATCATGGTCAAAATAAAGGTTTTTGATGACCCCCTCATCTTTCTTTCCTCAAACATTTAATGACCCAATAATCACCTTAACCAGCTGTGATTTCTGAATGATATTTAGTGGGCATAAACTTCAGGTTATGCTTAATTGTTACGTACCTTAATTTCCTGTGCGTGCATCATAACGCGCGCGTACACGTGCATCAAATTTAAAATGTGCTTAATATCATGCCTATTTTCAATCAGTTATAGCTCCTTAGGATGAAAGGTGACCCCCATTTTTTATTACATATTCTAAAAGCACATGAGTTGTAGATATGATTTTATATATCATAATAGCTGATCGGATATTGTGACGTCACCATATTGCCATCTGAATTCAAAAAACTGAATTTTTATATATGATAAATACTATGAATGATAATTACTGCTTCACCAACAGGCGTTTGTCAATGAAAGTTGATACGTATATATCTCATATCAGGAGACAACAGTGACATTAAGATGCGCATGTGCATCATGACATGCGCGTATGCATGAGTTAATCTTTTAAAATGCTCCAAATTCTTTTTTAACAAACTAAATTAGCGTATTTTGCCATTTTCAGCTTTTAATTATTGGTCAATCTGCACCGCGCACACTTCCTTGTGGGTCAAAGTGCGGCGGATCACCTAACTCGTCCTTAGTGACGAGTTCAAATCTAGTTATGAGTTGATTTCATTCTTTATCATCATTTTGATCGTATTTAAAGCAAGCAGGGAATTGGTTTTTAAGAGGAGGTTATAGAAATGGAGGTAGTCTGGCACAGAGGTGGTGCCAGTATTTGACAGAGAAAGAAGGGGTGACTAATCTTGTCAACAGCTAGAGCGTTAGTGGACAATGCCGGGGCTACTAGAACCACTGGAAAGAGATCCAGTCATATGACCTATTAAAATATATGGAAGGGATTAAAATAATGATCTTTTGATAAAGCAGAGTGGTGGCTCTAGGATACAAATCATTGAGGTGGATGGGGTGCAGGTGTGCTAGGCTTTCACCAGAGATCTGTGGAATCTATGAACAACACCCTGGCACAAGGATCAAGAAGGATAAGATTCTAGGGTGTACAGGAAAGGATCTAGGCCAGATTGTTGAAACCCAGTTTGCCGAGTGCACGATTGCAGAATCAAAAACCATGAAACCCACAGTTTGCCGAAAGTCAATCAAAAGATGACCAAGACAGGTGCCAATGTCCCTAATTTGTGATTAACTAAATTAGCTTGCATTAAATACTATTAAAATGATAAAATTTGCCATTTACATTCTAGAATTCTTTCCCCTCCCCTCTCACATCATACCCCTCCCCTCCCGGAATCCCACCATAGGCATACAGGTTCCTCCTGGATCTCCTATAGATACCTGATATAAATTCCTGGTTACGACAGCCTACATATTATGTGGTATGCTTAGAGTATATATTATCAAATCTATGAGAAATCATTTAACTGAAATGACTATAAATTTTTTCCCTAGGGAAGATTGAAAAGGACTTTTCGCATGTTAAAGAGGACACCCATTGATACCAAAAAAGCTTTGTTAACAATTTTTTACTGTTACATCAGTAAAACGACCAGACTATTACAAAAAATAGGGAAGGGTGAATGAAGATGACAACGATGATGCAAATGATTGGTGGTGATGATGGAGATGATGATGATGTTGATAATGATGATGGTATATGATGATGATGATGGATTATTCTCCTGAAGACGATTGAAGAAACTCAATCGAAACGTCAAGATTTTCTCAACTACAACAGTTCTTTTCAGAACTACTTACGTGGTGTACCGCAAGCTTCAACATATATATTATTTCTTCGCCATGCAACCTTTAAGCAATACGATGATGGTAATGATGCTAATATTCTAATATAAAGTTGACATGATGATGACCATAATATGATAACATTTTGGAAAAAAATCAATGAAAATTATGATAAATAACAATATAGTAATTATTTATGTAGCATTGTTTCAAAATGATAAAAGCTACATATGCCTTTAGTTTATTTTAATTACCATCTTCATCATTAAATTATTTTTATCATTCTTGTAATGGCTAGTAACCCTATATTTGCAATCTAAAAAGTCTCAATGAACTCTAAACGTACTTATAATATTTTTCACCGGCTTTCTTATTAATGTCATTCAGCACATTCACTAATTTCTTCATTGAGGTATTCAACTTCAAGTTAGCAGTTTTCTTAAATGCCTAGAAAGAAATATAAATCAATAATTACAGCAAAAAAAAGTAACAATCTAATGCAAAGTAAGTTCTGCTGAAGTAAATATGGCATTTAATTACATCCAGTTCATAAATAGACTAGTTGCTGAATTTGCTTCCTGTTAGTGATGTTGTTAGTCTATGAGTGAGATACTTAACCTCCCACCTCCTTGCCAAGATTACATAAACAAGATGGGTGATTCCATTATTTTTTTATGCTTGACAGGTAAGTTTCAAAAGATACTTTGTCATTTATCAGTTTATTCAGGTCAGCATTCACGAAATAGACAGGTGAAGTGTATACATATGTTGAAGGTTACAATACATACTATCCAAAGGAATTTGCACTTAGGTGAAACTATTTCAGCAAACTCTTTATTTTGCAAGCAGACATGCTCAAAGAACAGCTTCATCACAGTAATCCTCGACCACAAACATCTAAGAAAAAATTGGTTCATGATCATTGTATTTCATACCAAATTTGTCATTGATATTACCACAAAAAATGATTAAAGTGACCCCTGAAGCTTTGTACAGACATCACATGGCCTCTTGGAATCATAGTGGGAAGTTTGCATTTCTATATTATGCAGGACAAGAACATTTTCACAAATTGTTGGCATAGTGTATTAGATGATATTATCATTGTTATTTTTAATCGTTATGTTATTAAATTCTATTATGTGAGCACATTAACTCCAGTATGTAATTAGCCTCAGTTTTTTTTTTTTTTTTAATCTAAATTCACAAGAGGGTGTGGGGGAAGTCAGGGGTAAGGTAAAATTTTAGGGGTGCTGGGGTGGCTCATATGCTGGTGTGGCCTGAGGTGGGCATGGCCTGGCGTCATTCAAAATATCTCAGAAATGGTCCAGAAGCAAAGTCCCCTGCAAAATATGACAATTTAGGGGTTTCAGAGCCTTATTTAATTTATTTTATAGGTGAATAAGTAGAAAACGCATATCGGTGCCAGAGTTCAAAATCTGGGGGAGGGGGAGGCAAGTAGGGGAGAGGCAAGTGGGGGGGGAGGCAAGGTAAAATTTTAGGGGGCAATATGCTGGGGTGGCCCATATGCTGGTGTGGACCGAAGTGGGCATGGTCCGGCGTCATTCTAAATATCTTGGAAAAATATCCAGGGGCGAAGTCCTCTGAAAAATATGACAATTTAGGGGCTTCAGAGACATATTTAATCAATTTTATATGTGAATAAGTAGAAAATGCATATCAATTTTTTCTCCGCAACAATTTTTCTTCTTTTTGCAGGAGAAAACTGGGAAGGGGGGGCGCATAAAGAAAATTTAATGGGGGGCAAATGCCACCTGTTCCTCTGTAGCGCTGCCACTGATGGCCACAGTTAAAGATAAGCTCCAACCCGTCAGCACACTCAAACTACAGCATAGAAGGCATGTAAAACATATACGGCTTCTTATGGATGGGATGTACAGTAGCAGGGGATAAGTTTTCCCTATCATGCACACATTCAACATGTTACGCATACATTCAACATTTTGTCTCATGTAAATCAGGTTTATTTTCTTTAATTTTACCTGCACTCTTCTAGGATTCTCTGACTGTTTTGTCCAAAAATGTCTTTCTTTTTCTTGTACAATCCCATCATACTTTGAACAACTGGGCACAGTATGTGAATCTTGCTCAGCCATTTTCTTTGTCCGTCTTGTGATTCAAAATCTTTGCTATCGATTTCTCCCAGGATATATTTCAGACTTGTGACATCAATGGTCTTCACGATATGAATAAATTTTTTTTAAACTTTTATAATACTGTATACATATTTTGTAACTGTTAATTGATCCAAAAAATTTCTGACAGGGGCCCAACAGATAGAACACATCCACCTTAGGCCCACCATGGTTGGGGCTGAGGTGAGTAAATTTTTAAAATATGGCCTTCTAGACGCTTGAAAATGGCTTTCTCGCAGATGGTAAAGGTACTTTTTCAAAGCAGTGTTCCTCTGCGACAAAACTGACTCCCTCCCTTAGGCACCCCTTCCCTCACGGGTGTTGCAAAGGTCTAATTAAGGACTTATAGTCTATTCTATAATGAGAGTCGCAAGCAAATTATGATTATGACATGGAAATGACAGTCATTCAGACTTAAAATTTGAATATTTATTTCCATTTTTTTTTCTTTTTTTGGACAAATGTAGAGGGTCTTGGACGGCTGGGTACCCCATCCCCACTGGTTTAATATGATATATGTCCTACAGTCGATGTCAGAAACAAATTATGCTGTTATGTATGAACAAAGCACTTCACATTAGGGTGCTATAAAGCAAAAATCCAATGGGTAGGGGTACCGCAGGGGCCCATAAGTTTGGGTGGCCCTGCGGATCGTCGCACGAGGGCCGAATATACATTATGCCACTGAGCAAAAGGATAGCTGTTCTAGGTGATTACTACCCTCCGTAATAATGGCTAAAAATCTCCGTCTTTGGTCTCTGTATTTTTGGCTTTTTTTTACATCCTGCTATATGCAGGATGCTTTATTAAAAACAACTGGTCATTATGAATTAGAATCTAACAAACCAAAGTTATATAGCATTCTAAAGCCAATTGACTTCAGTCTGCATAACAACAACTTTGTCTGGGATTCTGGGGAACATATGTCACATGTAACTTAACATTTAGTCTGCTCTTACCATTTCTTCTGTATCTAATCCTTCTTCATTTGGTTTGATATTCAAGACATCTGGGCAGATATCAACAAGCTGTGATAGATGTTCAAACCTTGCTTGAAATTTGTTGAATGCTAAATGTATAGCAGCAACAGAGTTCACACTGTCAACTTGACCTCCCAGCTCTCGTACAATTGAATAAGATGCATTTATTATGTGGTCACAGATCAACTGTTGAAACAACAAAAATATTGATTAATTTATAAGATATATTTTATCAACAATATGGCTCCAAATCATCAACCATTCACAGATAGAAAAATTAATAACCTTGTGTTTATTTTCTTGGGAGACCTTGCAGGTCATCCTGATGAAGTCTGAGCAGTAGTGTTCGACAACCTTCTGAGCTCCAACAGTAGAGATGGCTGTCTGGAGTTTTCTTCCAACCTCAGATTCTTGAACAAACTTTAAAAACTGTTGATCTGTTGTTGCTTCTGCCTCAACTGCCAAAAAAATATTATAAATCACAATTAAACATGTTTATCATGAAATATTATGTTTCTGTGCAAATTATTCAATTGAATACGTTTGTTTAGAAAATGGATTCAAAGAGGTACCAGATGTATTTTGAACACTATATATTTCAAAAAAATCTGGCTAACCTTTGGCTTCTGAGGCAAATTTCCAAATATCATACAATCTGTCCTTTATAATCCATGAGAATGGAAAGCGAGCCTTGAATGATTTGCCACCATATCCTTTCTCTTGGAGGGGCACCTTAGACCGTTGAACTTTCTTCTCAGGGGATAAGCACATGTCATAGCTGATGTTAATCAGATCTACAGATGAAAAGATGCTCAGCCAAAGTTTGTGCAGCCAAGCGCTGTCAGTTTCCTGGCTTTCAAGTATATTGAGATTGTTGCTGATGTCACAGATGGCAATAACTTCAGCCAGGAATGGGGCTACAGTTGCTGTTAAGCGTTGCCAACATGCTTGTCTGTGCAGATAAAAAATGTTATTTTGATTAAAATATTTTTTTGCAACCTGATTCTACACAGCAAGAATGTTTTCGATTTTTTCAACCTTTAAGATATGGATTTCAATCCCTCGCTGTCAATTCTGTAGGTTTCCTTGAGCAACTTTACTTAAATTATATAGACATAATATATACGTGTAAAGATTCCATAGACATGTAAACTCACCTAAATGTTCCACTTTCTTGAACCTCTTTGATGTCAAGTGCCTCTCGTGTCAACCATTGAGATGACTCGGGTGCTCTGCTGTCTTTCTCCTTGACAAGCTTGATTATGAGACACTTCAAACAACAGAGAAATTCTGCAAAGTGAAGAAATGCTATTAATAATATATCCGCAAAAATATAATCAAAACAATAGATATTATATAAGTAGTAATTTCTTTTTATGTATTACAACACTGTCAAATACTGTATATATCTAAACATGATATTTATTTTCTTTGATTTTTCTTTTGCTATAAAAGCACCACCGTGATGAGTGGTGTTGATTGAATAAAAAAATAAGTTATGTATCCAGTTTTCTCCATAGTGCAAAATATAATGGAATTTTTAAAAATAGGCTATACCTTGGTGAGGAGAATCAGGCTTCAACAGATTTACCAGTAGGCGAACCCTTTCAGTAGAACGATGTCTTTGACTGGTTGGGTCACTAATTCGTGCAGTTGCTGGATGAATACTGTCTAAGAGAACTGCTGTAAAGTCAACTAGAGTATTATCTTTGTTGCTTTCCACATTCAATGCAACATGTTCTTGTTGTATTGCTACCGTGGCCTCTTCAATATTAGATTCTGTCATGAAAGTCAAGAAATACTGTAAGCTAAAAGTCCAGGAAATCCTTCAGTGCACCTTGGAAGCACAGGTAATTTACTGAAACTGAGTGAGTGAATAAGTAAAAGAGTGAATGATTGTAAGTGATGTATAAAATGAATTTATGATTACCATCAGACACAGGTGTAAGTTCCAATTTCTTATTGCCATCTAGTGCAACATCTCTTTCATTCCTTCTCACTGGAATGTCTTCTTGGTTCCCTTTCTTTGAGACAGTAAACAAATCACTCATCATTCGACCCATCATCTCATAAACATCTGGCCGGTTGTCTTTGGGGGGTTGAAGGTCATCAATGTGTGCGGATGCCCATAGACCCCCTAGAAAGACAGACACATGTAACATGTAATCACAAAGAGAAAGTACTATAGAGGAAGCAACAGTTTTAAATACAGTATCTAATATCTAATAGAGTGCAAAACACTGTGAAACTTGAAAAGTTTTAAGTAAAAAAACTATATTTTGTTGTACAGTTAATTTGTACCAAATTGACAAGCAGCTTTTAACTTTACTGAATGAAAGTACCTCTCTGTAAGTCTCATTATGAGGCAGTGGCGGCTCTAGGAAGGGGGGGGGGAGGGTTCTCCCTCCCAAATGAGGTTATTTTAAGAACAGGAACCTCTGGATGGCCAGAAATGATACTCTCAGACTGTGACAGACGTGTTGGCTTGGCGTAGGCCTATTTTTATATTCTTTTTTAGCCTGACGAGCTCTGTCTGATGGGAAGGTGGGACTTAAGGGTTGGCTCATGCTTCCCCTTCCCTCACCCCCGGTAACGCCACCACTGTAAATTAGTAACATTTTAACCTTGTCTATGAGACTGGAATGTGAGTATCTCAACAACAATGTTGCTGGTCCACTCAAAGCATTCAAGCAGGAAACCACCAGGATTTTAATTTGTACCTTGAAATCCGTTAAAACATTGGTTAACACGCGGAAGCTGAATTATAAATACAACATGGGCTTGGCTTTCTGTTATATACTCTTGCTCTGACTCGACTCTTTCTTGAATAGCAGAAAAAGCATTCTCTCTTTCATCTTGTACTCGATAAGAGGCACAGGATATAAGATGTGTAGTATCGCTGCTAGCATCACACTGAACTAACAGTAGCCGCTCACTTGCACGATTTTCATCAAAAAATTTCCTGTGTAAATAATGCACAATATTGATTTCATGAGGGGAATGGAGAAATTTATTGCCCCAAAGTGATCACAAAGGGGCTATAGATTTCACTGTTTCCTTTCAAACCAGGACCAGTAAATATCTGTGTCTGTTTCTGGTCAGGTTGGGACAAACTAAGCAAATCTGTTGTATAATTGAATTATCAAATGGAAAATTAATTAGTTGTTAGTTTACTCATGAGTTATATATCATTAATGTATGCTATTCTTTATCCATTCACTTATGTTCTACTTACTTTTAATCTACTGGTTTAATATATGTTTCAAGAAGAATCAACTGTCTTTTTTAATTAGAACTTCAATTTTATTTGTTTTGCTACCATAAATTCATTCCACACCTCTCTAATCTCAGATGAGGTAAATATAATCTTTCTTAATATTCTAGCCAGACATACATTCAGGCTTTTTTTGTATACATTAACATAAACAGTTTAGCCAGTACTGTACTTACTGTACTTTATCAGAGAATTGCTGCTCATGTTGGAACTCCTGTAAAGAGATCATCTTAATGTGAGAATTATCTATCCTAGTAGATACTGCAAGTGCCTCTGAGTCTTCTTCTATTAGCAGATGTGAATATGTTGTTACCTGTAGAATGAATATAAATTTTTGGTCAAACAATGATGGTTAAAATTATGAAAAAGTCAGATATTACCATGTATTTTATCAACAGGATGCAATTAAACTAAACTCCACTAGTCATACCTGGGCTAGGACTCCTGCAGTCCCTTCTTTATGATTCTTCTGAATTTGGTCAGCTAGGTAGTCAGCAAGACATCCATGCTTCTGTAACCTGAAGTAAGTATTTGTCAGTGCTTCTCTCTCTTCATCAGACATACTTGTTTTGGATAATCTGGTGACTGATTCCGGTGTGGCGCATATCAACAACTGGTCTTTAACTTTTTCAACCACCTTCTTTTAAAGACAGAACAGAATTAAGATACTGTAATTCTTACCAATGTAACAGATTTCAAGCCAAAATAACCTCAATATTGTTCAGTATTCAGGCAGAGGGCGGAGGTATGCAGACATCTGCTATTATTATTCTTATTATTATTCTTATTATTATTATTATTATTCTTATTATTATTATTCTTATTATTATTATTCTTATTATTATTATTCTTATTATTATTATTCTTATTATTATTATTCTTATTATTATTCTTATTATTATTATTCTTATTATTATTCTTATTATTATTATTATTATTATTATTATTATATAATCATTATATTTTCCATGGGGTACCTCATTTTCTCCATCACACGATGCCCATGTTTGGTAGACAAGAGCAGCAATTGTGTCACCATGGTATCCAACAAATGCATCGGTCCACTTGAAACTTTCTCTAAAAATTAGGATGAAAACATTCTCTGAGTTTCACATGGCAAAACATGTACACAGTCACTCACGGAAATTTTCAATCATCCTAAGGAAATTCTCCAAAGAAAATTCATCAATCCTTAAATTTGACATCTAGTTTCTTAGGCAACTTTTCTTTTGGCAAATACTGGTAATTTTAACTATGATAGCAAAGTTTATAGCAATATTATTATTATGAATTTATGTCATGCTGAGACAGTCATGGATCGGTTTCTAGGGTTTACTTGTTGAAGAAATAATGGCAATAGTAAATAATATATTCAACAATGTATTCACAAAATAGACTACTGTACTTTTAAGATAATTCACATATGCACAAAATTAACAGACCAAAACTAAACTTATGAAACATGTAAATTTCAGATCATACTTTGGTGCTTGAAGATGAAGGTGGTGTTTAATAGTTGTAAACAAAGTCACCCAATCCTCAAGCTGTTTGACAACCCTCAGCTGCTCCTCATTCAACATCGTTGTCATGGCCAAAAAGTGTTTCTCAAGACGATTGATAAGTGGGATTGGAAATCGTTCTTCAACAACTTCTTTGTCAGCAACAACTATCAACCTTAAAAAAAATTGAAGCAATATCAACATTATATCATATTTATTGTGTATCTCCTCCAAAGCTGCTCAATCTAAAATTTTAAATATTAATCAGAGTGACCAATATGGATGCCACAAGTAGGTTCCACTACGTTAGGATGTTAATTTTGAGTTTCCAGAACTCACTACTGTATTGCATTACCACTTTAATACTTTCATATGCATACAGAAGATGTGGCTGTCTGAATACCTTGACAAAGTGGTTGGTGTACAGCATGTGGTTTGAGTCATTTTCGATGGCTATAAGTTGTGTACGGATAATATATTGAATAAAATGTCTACCTGAATGATTCATGGACACGACATTTGACACGATGGTTACCAAGTCCAAGATCAACGTATCGTTGACCACCGAAGTAAACATAGTACTGATTGAGGGCGTCATACAAACTCTCATAGAGGTTCTCGAGATTCAACAGTACAACTGTCCGACCAGCTTCCATACAAAGCTTAATGCGGTTGATATTACGACATACCTGTTAAAAATTATACAGCATAAAATAAAATATTCTTGTGGAGTCCCTTTTGCAATTGAAAATAGTAATATCAGCTTCAAGGGTGGCACCAGCTGGGGGGCTTAACTAGGCCCGTACCCAGCTGCCGGGGAGACCTGAGCAGTTGTCCCTGTAAAACTTGTTGGTAAAAATGAAACATATGGTGTGTAATCTGTTGGGGAACAATGGACAAATCATCAGTGAAAAGCTGGCACCACCCTTGAATGGTTTGTAAGTGCAGTAAATCAATCGATGTTGACATTCACTTTCATCTACACTCCTATATTTGCAGTTGTGCATTTTATATTGACCAAAAAAATATATTCTACCCATGCACACCCAATTTAATGATAATGATAATGATGTTAATAATAATAACAATAACAACAATAACAACAATAATAACAATAATAACAATAACAATAATAATGATAACAATAATAACAATAACACTAATAACAATAATAACAATAATAAAAATAATAATAATAATAATAATAATAATAATAATAATACCTGGAATTCATATGGTGCTAATTCCAATAAAGGTACAATGGATTAATGCTGAATGGATGAGGATGTGTTGTACAATTGTATACTTTTTGATTTTTAACTTTAGTAGCTCCACAAGCTGAATTTTGTTGTCAAGTTTAGGGCCGAGCATAGGTCCTACATACGTGCACATTAGCAAAAATGGGCAATTTCATAGTTTATGCATGGGTACATTAGTTTGTAAAATTATTATTATTTTTAAAAATTGTATTTTTTTTAATTAGACAATTTATGAAATAGACAATGCAATACAGTTTACTTGTGTGTACTCTTGATCAAATGGAAAACTGCTTCCATATATAATGACAGCATCTTTCATTTTGTTCAGATGTTCTTGGAGTATGGGAAGAGCTGCAAACTTTTCAGTCAACACAAGTAAATACCTGCTGTCTCTGAGTAGTAAAGCAAAGAGAATTTTAAGAACCTAGCAAACGATTTTTTCTCTTCTAATTTGTATAGATCATCACCATCAACAAACACAATATACTGTAGGTTGGGCCTAGCCAGGTGCCGGATTTGGCAGGCCTTCAGAATTGTCTAAATCCAGTGAACTGCAATACATAGTCGAAGATTGGATCATACAGCTAATATTAAAGATGAGCCGTTCAATATGTCTTGGAGACCTATGATGTGTGTGTTGAGCGTGTGTTGAATGACTTTCAATACAGGTATTCACAGTTCAAAAGATGTGGATTATAATTCACTTAGATCTTTTGTGAAGAAGATACTGAAGACATACCCGTCTGATGTTCCATGGCCTACTTTCTTTGTTCCTTCTAATTGTGTTTGTCCCTGGGCATCCAAGCTTGCTTTGATAAGGCCAGATGGTGAACAATCTGGATCTCTGTCACACTATGAGTTAAAAAGTCAGATTGATTTTGTGTTCATAGGATAAAAACATAATTGTTTATTATTTGTATTTAATTGACTTAAATTCTGAAAGTAAAAGTGAATATCACATAATCCTAATGTAAGTCTTTTGTTCGTAACTAAATTATTTTTTGTGAATATATTTTCATACTATTCCAAAAACAGTTGTCTGGTTTTCATGGGCCATTTTAAAAGCATCATGGTTCCTATAATCTGGAAGGAAGTTGTGGTAGGCACGGCCATCTAAACTTTTAGTTTTCCACACAGTCTAAAGCTAATTTCATGGCCATCTACCCACATTGAAACCTCACTGCCCTTCTTATAATCATTATTATAATTTGTATAGTTGTTTATCATGCGCTAGTGAAAATTATTAAACAAATGTCAGATTTATGGATGAAAAAAAAATTCCAGGCCCAAAAGAACTTTTTGTATGCATTAATCTAACCTAAAGTATAATTTCCTCTAGTTGTTTATAAATGCTATACTAATTGCTCCATAAGTCATCACTTTTGCATTTAACGTTACTGTAATTAAATTGTGTTGCTATAGTGACATAATCATTATATCTGTGTGTGTTTTACAGTTAGCTGTGTATAAGCCAATTGTTCCTGCAGGACACATTAGCACAAGCCAGTGTTGAATTGGTATTTATGTAATACAGTATGATTGTGTTTAAAGAACTTGTCATGAATTTACAATTTTGATAGACATCTTATCAAAGAAATAAAAATTTCTTCAAGCATTTGAAAAAATACACGAATCAACTTTTTTTGCCAGTGCGGTCAGGAATTTGTATGGTTTTATCTAGCCTATATGGCTAATTGACATCTAGGCTACATTGTTAAATGTTCCTTGCATCTCTAAATAAGTCTAGATAGGTCTTAACTATTCCTATTAAATATTTAAGTTCTTTAGTTTTTTAGGGTTTATTTTGCATAAGCCTAATGGGATAACCTTGATCTCAAGTGAACACCAGCAGATGTGATCCTGTCAATGATGGCCATGTGTCTTCCGAGGAAGACGGCTAAGTATCAGTAACTGAATCAGTATTTGTTAATTTTTCATACATGATATTAAATTTGCAGTGACTTTGTCTGCAACGGGTTAAAATGTACTTTGTTCAATGAATATCAATTTCTCAGTTACTACTTGCCAACAAAAAAATGATTTGGCAAGTGTCTGCCCTCTATTTAAGATGCCCTCTATTTAAGACCACAGGTGCACACCAACGGTTCATGTAGGAAAACATGCTTATGGTAAAAATGGCCCGATAAAAATGGCCCCAGTAAAAGTGGCCCCAAATGACAGGTAGGTAAAAATGGCCCCAATAATAAAAAACTGATTTTTTTTTTTAATCGTTATAGGCCTTTATTTAACTGAAATAATTTAGTTTTTAAAAAGAATCAAACATCCAATAAATTGCCATTTATACTTTACTTTTTGTAAGAAATTACAAATTCATAGAGAGAAAAAAGTAAAAAATAAAATGTTTATTTAAGAGTTAAAAAATATCAACAATTTAATCAATAATTCAACATAAATCATGCAATTTTTAATACTAAAATAATTTAGTTATGGCCAATTTCACAGAAGCGAAATCAAAATTTTTGAAAAATTTTTTATTTTTATTTGGGAATTGCTAAACCCCACAAAAATAGGTTGTTGTGAACATCAAATTATTATTATTTTAAATAGACAGTTCTACAATAATAATTAAGTGGTTTAGATGGCGTTTGCAGTGTGTTTTAGGGGGTTTGTAGTGTATTTGCAGGTATTTTAAAAAAAATTTAAAAAATAAACATTTTAACCAAAAAATAAGTTCTCAATAAAGTATTTAATTTTCTTATTGATATACCAAGCGAGTCAATCAGAATTAAATGGTTTGGTTTTCCTACAGTGTGTTTTAGAAGATTTGTTGGGTTTAGCAATGCCTCTAAAGCCACTTGGCACAATTACATGCCCAGGAGCGGATGCAGCCTGCCAGAAAAGGGGGGCGCAGCCTGCGAGCGAAGCAAGCAGCCTTAGGCTGGGGGCCAGGGGGCCGTCTAGGGCCCCCGGCAAGGTCCAGGGGCAGAGCCCCTGGTGGGGGTGCAAGGGGGCGATGCCCCCTTGAAGCCCAGCACATTTGAGGAATATGAGTTTGCATTAAGTCAATTTTGACTATCTAGCATGGTAGTTTTCAATAACAAATTAAAAAAAATAGGTGCATGTCTTTTAAAAGAAATTTTAATATTCAGGGTAGCCGCAATATGCAACTATAAAATGTGTTATTAAAATAAATCACACTACTCACAGCTTTGTAAATTCAAGGTTTTCCCCTCTTGAAAACGTCAGGTAAATTTTTCTCATGTCTTATTTTATGTGTGTTTACATACATAAACAAATTGAGTAATTGCATACGATTTTTTTTCCATGAATCAATAAATTCCAAAAAAGAAAGGGGGTTCCGGGAAAATTTTGATTCTTAGAAGGCGGGAAATAAGCTTTCCCGACGTCTGAGGTGTCTTTTAATTACTTTTTATTTCTTCAAAATTCAATTTTTTCCCCTCTTGAAAATGATTTAATGAATCAATGAATTCTGAAGAAAAAGGGTGTCCAGGTTACCCCGGAAATATTTCGATTTCTAGAATGCGGGAAATGAGCTTTCCTGACTTCTGAAATATCTTTTAAATGACTTTTTAAGTTCTTCAAAATTTAAGGTTTTTCCCTCTTGAAAACGGTCAGGTAAATTTTTCTCATGTCTTATTTTATGCATGTATACATACATAAATAAATGAGTAGTTGCACGCCTATTCTTTTTTCCATGAATCGATAAATCCCAAAAAAAAAAAGGGTGGTGCGGGGATTATCCCTGGGAAAATTTTGATTCCTAGATGGCAGGAAATAAGCTTTCCCGACACTGGAAGTGTGTTTTAATGACGTTCTTCAAAATTCTAATTTTCTTATTGTAACATAAAAAAAAAAAAAATCCTTCTTTATTGTTTTGCTTGATTCTTTTTTTTTTTTTTTTTTTTGTTGGCCAAGGGAGGGGTCAGGACGCATTCCCCCTCCCCCAGATCCGGCAATGTGAATCGCGAGAATATTTAATTAACTCGGTTGAGGACTGGATTAACATTCTCTTAGCCTAGGGCCTAGGCTAGCCTACCTACAGCATTGAAGATTACCAGTGTTTAATTATTGAATATAAAAGTTCTATTGAATTAAAGATTATTGAATTAAAATGTTCTACCAGATTGAACGATCAAACTATCATCTGTTGGGAGAGATAACGTTACATGCCATCCTGTAATGTTGGTGAATGTCTAGGGGATCATCTTAATAATTCAACACTCACTGCATGTGGAGAGCTGAAAACTAGCTCAATCAATCAATCAATCAATTTAATGGATATCACTTTCGTAACAGTGGCACACGTTGGACAATACCCAACGGTGCATCCAAATATAAGAGAAAAATAATAAAAAACTAGGAGTAAATTAAGCTAAAATGTATATACAAAGTAAAATTATCAACATGGCATGTAGATCTATGTGGTATGGTACCGGTAGTCTTACAGGACCGTATTATTTACAGAGTTGTTGTATGAATTGCAAGTTAATATGGAGCTAGAACTAACAGACAACTAACTAACATTACAAGATATTTATAACAAAATATAGAGCTTAGAACTAACTGATCATAAAGGTTCATATTAACAGAATAAAGGGAAATACAAAAACTAATTAAAGTGTAACGGGTGGGCCATGGATTTATATATTTCAGATCTTAATTTCCATGCGCCTTCGAGAAATACCTTACAATAATTATCAAATATTTCTGCTAATTTATGGTTACCAATTTGGTCATTAAGATTATCGAGAAATAAATGGTGCTTATAATTTAACGATCCGGTAATAAATGATTTCCAAAATTCATCTAATCCCCATTTAACAAGGTCATTTTTTAAATCATTATAAACCTTTTCTCTAAATGGCTGGATTTTATCACAAATAAATAAAAAATGGTCGGTTGTTTCTTTAAAATTACGGGAGCATAATTTACGAAACCATCATTTTTTACAGACCATCTCTGCTTTTACCCTCTAAATTTAGAGAGTTCGTTCGGTGTTTTGAATTTAAGTGGAATTCCTTTGTCTGGCCGAGGATTGTAATATAATAAATTATATATAACGAGCTTTTGAGCGGTAAGAGTTACCCTCTTAAAATATAATCACTGTCTTATCTTTATAATAATCAGTGACAATTATACCAATACCTTCAGAGGCTTCGAGCGGAGTAGCCTCTGTCTCTTATACACATCTAGATGTGTATAAGAGACAGATTATGAGATTAAGTAACGCATTTTTACTCATGTGAATGTCGTCTCAACTTCTTTAGTATTCTTTTGTAACAATACTGAAAATCGATCAGGAAATAATTTATTTTTGAGCAATGTAGCGGGGCTGGATCAAATTTTTTGGCGGGCCGGAGTTGACCCGAGGGTCATAGGTTGAATAACGGGGCCATATGAGGTCCTATGTTTTTTTTACACAATAACGGAGGTTTCTGTTTATTTTCAATACTGTTTTTTTTTAATAGTTTGTTATTAATTTAATTCATGATTGAACGAGTTAAAGACAAACCACTTTCTAAATTCACATATTATCGACAATACACCACATGACGTTATCGATCACACACATAATATCGATTACAAAACCAGCAAATTGATTATACATCTTGATTAATGAAGAGTAATAATTACCGAGTATGAAAATCAATGGTTTCATGACAATCGATTACATACAAATAATTTCACATTTCATTTCACTTAAAAATAATATTGATTAAAATGAATGTGTAGGCCCAGGTCTGTATCAGTAAATGAATGTGTAGCATATGTATAAGTATTAGGATTATCTTTTAGTTTAATTATCGGTTACAAACAATTACCAATGCCCAGATTGTGTATAAAACAATGACGATTTCTGTTTAACACTGTTATTTTAATAGTTTTTAACTGATTAAATTCTTTATAGGGACTTGGAAAGTAACGAGTTAAGGACCTACGATCTTGATACTTTTTTTGGTATATTTACACTTACTTGGTACTACCGTTATCACCTACTACAATGTTATCACAATCAGGTATAGGCCTACTACTAATAAATACTACCATCAACAACAGAAATAACAGACACATTGTTTTATTCGGTCTTGTACTTCACAGATATTCGGATGAGTTTAGTATCTGCTGCATTATGGAACGTGTTCTAAATAGTTTATTTTCGCTTACTAATTATATTGTCTGTTCTTTTTCGTTTTCAAGGTATTTGAATGATAACAAAATAACAAGTCTGAAAAAGGGTGCCTTCAGTGGTTTGACAAGTCTTCAAAAGTTGTAAGTGACAACTGACAAGCTATCAATAATCTGCGATCACAAACGAAGACCATTTAGCAGAATATGTGTAAATAGGCCTACACATTCAACTAAGGAATGCAATCACTTCTAGCTTCCTTAATAATCGTTTTTTGAACATTACGATGCCGTGTCTGACTAACCAAATGTAGAATTTCTTTGTAGGCCTTACATATTATAAATCAATTACAAACCACTGCCTAAACTCACGTATTATCGACAATACACCAAATGAGTTATCGATCACAAACAAAT
>NW_022713643.1:35832-44027 GCF_011630105.1 Anneissia japonica
CCCCTCCCACACACATATTCACACATATATACATACATATACACATACATACACAAACACATACATATACATATATACATATAACAGAGTAAATATTGTAAATTTAATTCAATAACATTAAAACCAGACATATTAGTCTTGCAATAGAAAAGTATTATATATATCATTTCGTTCTTTCCATGCCATCATTAAAAGTAATTTATAATGATTATCGAAAACTTTACTCGCAATAGTATAATTAATAGGGTTTATACAATTTGTTGTTAAAATTTGATATTCGTAATGGATTTCTAAATCATCAAAAAAAAGATGGTATTTAAGTTCAGGGGAGCTTGATGTGAATAATTCCCAAAATATATGTAAATCCTTTTTGTATAACTCCTCTTTAAGTTGGTCAAATATTAAAGTTCTAATGTTCTTTACTACTCATACGTATACTCATACGTATACAACAGAAAAAAAACGTCGCATGGACTAGTGAAAAATGGAGATCTAAATGAAAAAACGATGTATTTCAGCAGGTATTAAAACATTTTAGTTTTATTTTAGGCCTTCTTCAAAATACCTATGCCTACAGCAGTTGATTTTTTTTTGCCGTAAAACCAAAATATCCATGCCGACTTTCCGGTCGGTTAGCGCAAGCCCTGACTAAACTCTGCAGAAACTTCACATCAATCTTCGCATCGCGATGTAAAACAAATGTCGGAAAAATTTTCTTTGACGCATGCGCAATTGCATAAATGTCTACACACACGCACACACTACACACAATAAAAAACATAGGAAATAGCCAGAGTGATTACAATAGTTACTATCGCATTACATACATAGGAACTATGCATAGGAACTAAAAATCATTTTTATTTGAATATTTTCATTGGGGCCATTTTTACCTACCTGTCATTTGGGGCCATTTTTACCGCACACCTACAGGATAAGGATAAGGAAATTACATTGGGAGTTTAATCATGGAAGTATTATTGAGAAGGAGATCATTCGGCAACAGATCCCTTTTTGACGCGACAAACCAATGTGTTTCCCCGCCTTTGGATCGCGCGCGGGCGTATTACCATATTATTAACATTTTTCGTTAGCAACAGCTTGGCAACGACATGTTTTTATACGCTTCAACACAACAGTTGTGCAATAAACCATTTGATTTTAACTCATTAAATATCTTTAAAATTGACAATGTTCTCCTGCTTGGATTTTTTTCGGACTTCTAGTATGTTATTAAGTGTATACTTGAGGAACAGATTTCACAAAATATTTCTGTTATAATTACTTCTGTGTTCATTATAATTTTGTCTAAAAATTGACTGGTTTGACTAAAATGCTAAGGCAGCGTAAAACTGAAAATCACCCTGACTTTGAATTGATTTTTCAAATAGTTAACCCTCCTTAACCCTAAAATGAGTTTATTATAATCCTCAATTATTTATTAATCAATATCTGTTAAAATTAGAATTATCAAATTTATACAATTTATGGAAATTGTAGTTGAAATATACTATACTTTCAAAGCTCATGTAAATGTTTCATTAAATTTGAAACTAATTTTTGTGGAAAGTATTAATATGTTTGATATTTCATGAAAGATAAATGTATCACAAAAAAAAATGGAAACAACTGCGTAGCCATAGTGATTGACTGTATGTAGTGCGCATTGAGAAAAGAAAGTGCTCTCTATTTCGCCATATTCAATTTTTTGGTAAACTAAGCCTGCTGAGCATTTGATGGCAGGCAACACATCAGACTTCGAAGGCATCGCACAAATCTTCTTCACATGCTGCGGCAGCTTCGTTCTTGGTTCATTTGCATTGCGCTACGTGCGCAATGAGTGATCTTCTCAATAATACCTCCATGGTTTAACAGTGATGACGCAATGATTGGCTTATCATATTATTCAGCATTCACCAATTTTATCACCCACAAACTCTTGAACCCACCCTTTTGTGGTGGAAAAAGGTCAGATAGCAATGGGCTGAAAATGCTAATATAAAACTAACCTTCTCCTTTCTCACATAACTTTCAAGTTTCTTCTCAAATGCTTCTATGGGAGATTCAGTTTTTAACAATCCCCCAAAGTTACGTCTGATTGCATGCTCAATCTCAGCCCAAGTTGGCACATTTCCTGACTTTTTAGCAAACTGGTTCACCATCTTAATCAAGCTGCAATAAAATAAAATTTATGCAAAAATTTTTCCTCTTGTTCATAAAGAATGACTCATTGTGAGATCATGTGAATCAAAGGTCCATGATGGTTGGGAGTAGACTAGCTATATGAAATCAATGTTTAACAAACTCTCTTTCAAGGTTCCCAATTGAAAAAAATCCATTTTTCAGAAATGGACTAAGGAACTCAAGTTTTCATCATGAGCATCTGTACTACTAAACTGTATGCTTTTTTCAGACAGTTTCAATATTTTATTTCCTCACCTGTAGAAATCTCGAAGTCCAAAGAATTCATGCTTTGGTTTTCGATAAATTTCTAAGTATCCTTGTGCTAGAGGTTTCAGAATTTGACTGACAAGGTGTGATGCCCCTGCTTGTGACGCCTCTGAGTGTGATGACTCGGATGCACATATGCCCCTAAGGTAACAAGATTAAATTATCAAAATATTTTGTGCCAATTTCATTGCTGTGACTCCCTTACAACCTGACTAAATGTGATAATTTATGCTCACAATAATCTAATAAACATGAAATAGATACTTACTTTGCACTGTCAATGAGTTCTTCTTCATTGGGAACACCTCGAGAAACTAATATCCCTCGATTCATTTTGGCAGGATCAAGCGCCCAGTTTGAGATGCCTATAAAAGCAACTTTTTTATGAGGTGGTGGATTGTCATCATCTTCAGAACCATATTCAAGCAATGGGTGAAGAGTCTGAAGACAAAACATTTAAAGGTATGATGTCTACAAGTATCAGAGTATCTAATGCAAAAATTAAAATTGGTCACATAGCCTATAAGTCAAAGTCTAGGTTATAATAATAATAATATATTGTTCTTATATAGCGCTTAATGCCTTAACAAGGCCTCTAAGCACTTCACATTACTACCCCGGTCATTGGATCAAACACATATGGAACACATTGAACAGCAAATTAAATTATTAAATTAAATTATATTATTATTCCATATTGCGGCTAGTAATCAGCGCAGTTGTGTTGGAACCCCCCAGGTACCCCCTTATACTCCTGGGTGGAGAGAGGCAACCGTTGCCTTGCCCAAGGACACAAGCGATTTGCACAGCAAGAGTTTCGAACCCCCGACCTCAAGGTTGGGAGTCCAAGCCACAACCGATGCGCCAACCGCTTCATTAGGTATGTTATACCTAACATACCTAATGTTTTTATGATTTATGTTCATCCAGGTAAATTCTAAAAAATAGATTTTAATCACAACTTATGTTCTTTAAAATGTAAACATACTTTAATTACATCACTTTTATAAATAATAACAAAGTAGATGGCGAAGAGGAATATGTTTGATTTTGAGCAAAATCATCATAATTTTCTATTCCCAGTACCTTAAGTGGCATTCTTGGTGAGTCTTCTGCAAGACCGACTTCATCCAGAACAACAACCGACACAAACTTGATCAGATCTTTGCTTTCTTGAAATCTGCTGCATTGACGAAAAGTTCCAACAATACCATCTGGGGTTGACAATGGACTGCACTGGTAGGAAATCATATGCACCTGAAGCCCGATTTTACAATAAAAGGATAAATTAACATTTATTAGCAACATACACAAAATTAAGAGTAGGAAGGAAAGATTTTCTCAGTCATGAGGCTAATAGGAACCCCTGTTAGAGATTTCATGCAAAAAAAAAAGAATATGTGGTATATTGAAGGTCATTTTATTGAATGGAAACTTAGCATATTTAAGGATTGTTGTTTTATGATTATTTAATTCTATTTATGATTTTGTGATCATAGTGTACCTGCTTGAGTTCTTTGAAGAGGTCAGATGCTGCAGAGTCTCCTTGCATGGCATCAGCCACAATAGTCTTAGCTAAAGACTTTGAACTTCCAGGCTTGCCGACCAAAAACAGTGGAATTCTCAACTCAATGCAGATGATCATCATGAAAATATTCTCCTTAAGGGCCAAGTTGCGAGCAATATTTGGTCCCAATTGAATGTTATCTAAAAAGATATCTTGACAGCTGTAGAAAAAGTAACAAAACTTTCATGATTACCATACTCGAATACATAATGTACATACTAATGATTTCTGGTTTTCAAACGATTTGGAATAAATTGAAATGAATTGAATACTGCAGTAAAAGTTCTTAGCCAAACGTAAGGTAAACATATTTTAAATATGTATGTTTATTTGTTTAATTTTTAAATTATAAAAGTGTGTATACTAGTCTGACTATATTTTAAAATTTGACTCGTGTTGTTCATGTACTTACTCAATATAAGTGTATATACAGTATTTTTATGTTTATTCAGAAACAAAGAAAAGAACATATTTGAATGATACAAGTTTTCAAAGACTGAGGGAAGATTCCAAAAATTGATCTTAATTACCTGTTTATTTCTCTGTAAATCCTTTCACTCCCTCCATATAAGTTCATTGGGGCACTGAAACTTTCTGCTACCGCGTCTCTTAAGTCTTCTCGTTTCTCATCTAGACATGCATGGTAGCACACTCCAAGGGCAAGGACTAATGCCCAAGTAAGGTCATCAATTTTCTATTGCAAATTTGAAGATATTTTAAAATGCAGTAAAGTGTATAAAATGTATTTTTTTGTTGCTTTTACTACAGCCAAACCACTTTTAACAATAGTGGTCATGCATTATATAATTTTGGATCTTAAACTGCCCACATTATCAAATCTTATGTGATGTGTGCCTACAGATGGGCAGGATGATGTCATATGTAACCGGCTCTGGCAAAACCAGCCACTGGTATAATTTAAAAATTTAGTTTTTGGAGTTTTTAGATTCTACATGATTTTTTTCAAACAGTGTTTATTTGATGGTAATTGGTTGAATATTAACGAAGTTCTGAATATTTAATTCATTGGATAACAGCCATGCAGGTTTAGAGAAAGCAGCTTTTATAAACATTCCAAAATCAATAGTCTTTCATTAAGAATTGTATTTTAAAAATAATTTTAATATGCTTTTCAGTTGGACTTAGTGGTTGATATTTTGCCGAATTGTTCCTTAGTATATCTTCTTTAATAAGATGTAAAAACATAAAAAGGTTCAAAATTCTGATTCTTTTGGGTGCTTGTGGGAAATTAGAAATTGAGACAAACGCCGGGTTTTTCCAGAGGCGGTCACTAATATGGGCATATCACAGTTATTTTTCATGTAAAATGTGGTCAAAGCTTTCCCCTTATAATGTAAATTAAAGATAATCAAAAATAAAATAAATGTAAGAATCACAATAATTTGACAAAAATCATAATAATTTTATAACAATAAACAACAATTTTCACAAGTTCTGTGCTAAACTCACCGCTATTTTTGCAGTCCTCTACCTTATCCCACCCAAACTGTTTATAATTTGTAAGACAAGACTTTTTTTTATTCCTTGTGTTTCGCGAACATTCATTTATTTTTATTTATATTTATATACATATTAGTTATTTAATTTAATCTATTTATTTATTTTTTATTTATTTATTTTCTTTTTTGAGGTGGTGGGGGGGGGGGGGGGGGGTGGATATGGGAAAATCGGCAATAAAATTTTGTTTTCAAACAGTTTTCGCAGGGAAGTGGGAATGGAATTTTGTTTATTGTGGGCGGTGTGGTGGTTGTGTTGAAATCTCGTTTTTATTGGGTCATCAGTACTGGGGTGGGGCAGGTTCCTGAAATAAGGTATAAAAAAAGTCTCTCCAAATCTTTTTTTTCTTAAGATTGATGTTGATGTTTTTATAAATGTTGTACCTTTTTGTCCCCTTTTGTAAAAACTGCTGCAATTCAGCCTTTGGCTGCCAATGTATTTTTATGATATGTTTCTATTTTTTGCAATAAAGATACCAAGATAAATAAATTTTAAAAAATATATATATACAAAAGCCCCCCCAGAAATAACAATAAACAATATAACAACAATATCACCAAAAAAAAATATTTTATTACAAAAAACACAAAATACAATCTGTAATAAATATTACCATATCTATTTCATCACAAGAAATAACATCTTCTGATTCATATTCTTCTTCACTGTCCTCTTCTTTTGCTACTCTGTCCATGGCATTCTCAATCTTTTCATCAAAAAATAAGATACATAAAAATAATTTGATAACAATAAACAATATAATAACAAAATCACAAAAAAATAATTTTAGTACTCAAAACACAAAATACAATCTGTAATAAATATTACCATATTTATTTCACCACAAGGAATAGCATCTTCTGATTCATATGTATATTCTTCTCCACTGTACATTTCTTTCTCTGCTCTGTCTCTTGCATTTTCAAGCTTCTTGTCAATCAAAGGTCGTAACAGATGTCTTTTGTTGAAGAACCAGACCATCACATTAAGAGTTCTCTCAACATCTCGTAAGCTTACAAAGCTGCACTCGTTCTGAGTAACAAAGAAACAATTCTAAGAATTAATTTTATAGGATAAATATATATTTCTTTCTCTGTGGTATGGTTGTCACTCTTTCAATGATGAAAAAGGAATAAGGATGACGTTTGAGCATGAATGCAGTCATGTGCTGGATGATGCTATTTTTTGCTGTAGAAATGTTCTCAAAGGAACAGTGGCCATTAGTCGGTTCATTCAGAAAAGTATTCATAAAATACACATAATGCTCTTAATATAAAGTGCTGTCCAGATTATCAAAAATGTATTATTATGCCCTATATATAGTTAATGATGTGCCTATAAATATTCATGACATGTTGTCATCATGAACATACAGTGCACAAGCATGGCACATGTTTTTGTCAAATAAAATTTGATAGTCAGGACTGGGCATTACAATGTATATTAGCAGCATTCTTTTATTAAGAACAAACCTTCTGTTTCCTCATGAAATCTTGGGCAGTGGCTAAAACTTTACTCACAACTTTAACCTGCTGCAATGATGCAAAGATCTGTCCATTGTTTACCTGAAAAAAAAAAATCATTTTCTATCAGTTTTTGTAAAAAAAAATCAGTAAAAAAATAATAAGAAAGTCAATCTACAGAGTGTGGTGTACATTCACAAATAGACATATTATTATTGATTTACATTTCATTATGATATGGAAGCAGTTGGCACGATGGATATGGCTCAATTGCTGAGATCAGAAGTGCAAAGTCTTCGCTGTGAAGTCACTTTTGTGCTTTGGCAAGTTTCGAGTACCAAATGCACTGATTTATTTTATGCACAAAATTATGAAATACTCCGCAGGGAGTTGAATATGTATTCTATATGACTAGGTTAACCATGTGAAGTGCTGAGAATTAATTTATTATTATTTGTCGGAAAACACCTAGTACTTAATTTTACTTAAAATATGCCTACTTACAAAACGTTGAACAATTTGACCAATGTACATAGTTTCAACTGTAATATTCAGCTGACCAAAGTCCCACACTAGAGGCAGCATGCTTGGGGGTAAAGCTTGGACCCGGTAAACTAGTTGACGTAGAGGAATGCGACCTAAACAAATTAGGAAATGATAATCAATAAATGTATTACATATGCTAAAAATTAAATCAAGCTAACAAAAGATAAATTAAAGCAGGATGGCAGAAATTCATGTTACAATAGCGCACCATCTTTCATGTAAGCCGTTCGTCTAAGTGTGCATTATGGATTAAGCAGGACACTATTCAGATAAGAGCAGGGGATTGCCTTTAGTACTAGTTTTGAAACCTTACCCAGTCTGTCTTTGGTTTCACTTGCTTTGATGTGGTAACCAAGACCTGCTGATTCCAGCCTTCTTATCATTTTGTCTGTATGTCTAATTTGTGAAACAAAAATACCTAATTATTTTTCACTCAAAAAAACAATCACAGGTACTTTCAACATAACATAACAAGCCGTCGTACCGGCCTGGGTAATAAGAGAAAAGAAAGAGGGAAGAGGCAGGGAAAGAGAAAGAAGAGGAAAAGAAAAGGAAAGAAAAAAAGAAGAGAAAAATAAAGACAAGAATAAAAAGGAAGATATCATAATGACCAGACTCACAACACCCTGCAACCCCTTCTCCACTTCAAA
>NW_022713643.1:44243-44881 GCF_011630105.1 Anneissia japonica
TCTTATTCTTATTCTTATTCTTATTCTTATTCTTATTCTTATTCTTATTATTATTATTATTATTATTATTTATTATTATTTATTATTATTATTATTATTATGTTGTAATGATGTTGTTTGTACTGTTCTTTAATTTTATTAAAGAGGGCCTCTGAATATCAGTTAACCTACTGGGCTAAACTAGAAGGGTTACCCTCTTTAAAGATGGTTGAAATAAAAAATAAAAAAAATAAATACCGGTACCCACTCTGACTAAAGACCCCTGTTACGCGCCTGGTGTTAGCGCCAATGTGTGCCCTTGTGCGGACAGGGGATGTTCCCCCCTCTGAAGCTGGAAACCTTGTTTCTGCAAAATAAATTGATACAATTTGCTATTATAGGCCTAATCAATAAATTCCTCATCAACCGATATAACCTTAAACATTCTTGGAATTGACATAACATTACTGATGTCGTACACACCCTTCAGTGTGAAATGTGGCTCTCTTTGCAAGCACATCTAACATCTAAGGAACGATGAGCTTAGATTGGTACCAGATAAAATAATTTTGTTATCAACATTAATACATTATGCTAATTTTCATCTTTGTAAGCGCATAAGACAGTGCAAATTATTTCTGTGACAGTCTTTTGAAGCA
>NW_022713643.1:44961-50772 GCF_011630105.1 Anneissia japonica
GCCCACCCCCCCCTTTCAAAATTTTGGGGGGAATATCCCCCCCCCCCCCCCCCCCCCGGATGTACGCCTATGTTCAGTAGGCCATTCCATCGTAAATAACGATTTATAAAGAAATGTTTGCATCTTTATTGAGTTATTTCTTCATTTCAACACTGAATACCTTGTATTTAAAATCCTATTTCTAAAAGGTTTCATTACACACAAGGCAATAATATACTCTCAATAAAGTGCCACAGTGCATAGCAAAAAATGTTCCGGTTCAGTGCGGCGCTTATTCGAGAGGGTGGTTATTCGAGAGCGGCTCTTATTCCAGCATTTACAGTATGTAACTTTAATCAACAATAACAATACTGTCAATCAAAAGATGCACAAATTTATTTAAATCTGTTATAAATACAACATCCTTGGGCCCATATTTTTGTTATTTGGTGAAATAAAATGGTTATGTGGATTAAATCAATTATTACATAATTTAGTATTATTTGAAGAATATGGAAATAAATGTAGCACCCAGAAACAATATAATAATAAAAATTAATCAAAGATCACACAAGCGTCCTAATAACCTAATAATAATCCTAATAATAGTTTTTATAGAACAAGACTGACAACTGTCCTGTTGTGCTAGGTCCGAAACCGAAAAGGGAATGAGGAGGTATAATTAACGGTAGAAAGGTTAAGTTACAAAAATTAATGACATTTAATAATTTCAATGAAATACGTAAATTAGAATTATAAGTACAATATTCAAACAACAAGCACTTTCTGCTACCATAACAGATATCAAAGTCTAAGAGTGTTTCAAGATACCTTTTATAAGGGTTGCAGGCTGCAACTATCTTTAGACCACTGCCATCGAAGTCAATCTGCTGGCCATTCATGCGACCATCACACATAATCTCCTTAATGATTCCAATTGCCTCAGTTGTGTTTGCTTCATCAAAAAACAAAACGGTATCAATTTTATACCGTGTTTTGTTTGCTGTTGCAAGTTTTTCTGCTCTGCGTACACGCTGAACAATATACTCAGAAGATGTACCTCCATGAACCTTGAAAGTAGGAAAAAAAATTTCATTCAGTTTTTACTACTACAAGAGTCTTTCCATATGTATCCAACGCGAAGAACCGCAATAAAAAGGGCATAACATATTTTTGGTGGCCATTTTTAAAATGGAATTCAAAATTCTGATATAGACACATAACTTTATTTATATCCTTAGAAAAAGGGCAAATCTGGTGTCTAAATACAATACAATACAATAAACTTTATTTCTGGCAATAAACAAAATACAATTGAACAAATCATGTCTTCAGAATAAATTGCAAGAAATGGAGGAAATTGAATATGTTATTACTGGGTCACTGAAGCCAATGAGTCAGGTTTTGAAAACCTAAAATGACAGCCATATTGAAATTCAAGATCGCCACCTTAAAAATGGTTAAAAATTGAATATTTCTCCTCTAAGATGATTCCACATCTCCTCTAAGGAAAATGGTAAACTTGATTCTAATCACATATTTTTGGGCTCTCTGAATACAATAAACCTAGTTTCAAAAAGCTACTGTAGGATGGCAGCCATTTTGAATTCAAGTGTCCTAACTGTGGTGTGAATTTCCCGAAAATTGAGATATATACTTTTGTGATATTTTGAGTCAAAGGTCAAAGCCACATGAATTGACCTATACAGCTCTCACTAGTCCAGACATCATCGAACTGCATATCATTGGAGGAAGAATCTTCTCTATCCAACAGTGCTAGATATGTTGAGTTTGAAGAGAGATGTTGAGTTTAAAGAGAGATATCAGCAGGTGAGTTTTTTAGCCAAATCCCATGAAAATTTCAAATTACTCTAACTCATCAGAAAATGCTGGTGCAGAGGCAAAAATTTCACTGTGTTATCTCAGGTAGACCCCACCCCAACAGGTAAAATATTGGGCAATTTTAAGGGGGTTGGACAAAGAAGTATGTTGCATCCAAAAGGGAAGATTCACAAGCGTGTGCTTAATAAAAGTTAACATTTTTGTAAGTAGATTTTAAGTAACTTCAAAATTTTGATTCGTTTATTGGGAAGTTCAATTTGATCTGAGAAAACAACAATCCAACCTTCATAAGAATCATGTTGTTTACAGGTTGGTCTGCCACCAGTCCATTAGACTGTAATTGACACATAAAGCGAATAAGACGTGTCTTGCCACAGCCTGTTTCACCCATTACAATCACAGGGATGCCACACCTACGAAATAAATAGAAAGTAATGAAAAGCATAAAGTGAATAAAGACTGTCTTGTCACAGTCTGTATCAAAAATCTAAATTGCAAAGATGCCATGCAATATATTTGATTCAAATGTATAACACCAATATTTCTTGCAACTAAAACTCCTCTTATTCAGAGAACTTAGCAGTCTGCTAAACTAGTGGTGGCCACTGCGTTGTACACTATTACATTATTCTTACATTATGGCCCCTGGTTTAATTCTATCCGCTGTTCTCCCAGTGTTTATCAAGTTTAACAGTGCAATTACAGATGACATTTTCAAACTGTTGGTCCTATGTGAAATGTAGCTCATGTGCATGTGCAACACAGTATACTGTGCAGAAAACTGAAGGTGATAGCCCAAATTCACTACCAGAAGGTCTGCACTGGAAATAAGTCTTTGCTTTTCTGTGTTATCCTTGGTGTATTTCACACAACCCTTTAAATTGCATAACAGTTTCATATAAGCAAATTAGGGGGAAAATTCTGAAGCAAAATATTTTACCTAAATCGCATATGGATAGCCAAGATCTTCTTAACGTTATCTGTAGTCAGCTCATATGTGTCGTCGGGATTACAGACATTCTTGATTCCCATCACCATACACAACTTCCACAGCTTCTCATCCCTTGGGGATTAAAAATCAACAATCAGCAATCAGCAATAACAATTTTATTAATATAATAATTTTAAAACTACTGTAATGGTATAATTTAAATTTTCAAAGACATTTCAAGGCTTGAAATCATTTAACAAATCCCCGACTTGTTCACTATGAACTCAGTTAAAATTACCTTGGCAATGAATCAAAATCTTCTGCAAGATTGACCTTTTGAAGGTAAAGCCCTCTCATTAGGCTCTTTGTCATTACATTTTGTTGCAACTCACGATTATCAACATCAAGGAGCGTTCCATTACAATCGATACTAAACCCCATAAATGTCATTGTCTGGTTGTCACAGTTGAAGAAGATATAAGGATGTGGGCTAAAAAACAGGACAATTATTCAAATCAAATAAATTCTTTTATCATCAAACAAATCAAAATTACAAAAACATGATTTTCCATGTCGGACAAAAAAACTGTTTACAGCGCAGCTAAGTTTGAATTTTGTTCATCCTGCCACCGACAAAGTGTTCACTTGTCCTTACAGTATTCAATTGAAATGAATGAATGAACTTATCATCTAGTATGCAAACATTTGTCACTGCTTTCAAAGATGGTAGGGAATGTTAAAGCTTACTTGAGAAGGATGATTATGTTAATTCCAGTAAGTTATTCTATTTAAGAAATTATTTAGACACTGTCAGTTCATCCATTGATTATCATTTGGTATACGTTATGTCCTTACCTGGATTCCCAATGTCTGCGAAGTTGGATTAAATTTTTTTCATATTTTTGGTCATCTTCATCTTCTTGGTCATCTTCATCTTCTTGGTCATTAGCTATTCGAAAACTTTCATCACTCATTTTTAGCGAGGGAGTAGCAAAATCCTGAAAAGGGAAAAGTATATTTGAGTAACTTTCAGATAATTATATTTTGTGTTGTCTGTGATTGGGTTTTGGCATTGTTCAATAATATCACAATTGACTACTAATGAAACATAAAATGTTATGTGTCTCCACAATGTAGAGGTGGTTAGCTTATCTGTTGTGACTAGCTGGTTGGCTTCAAGTAAAAATTTAGAATGAATAATCAGATGAAAAAACTCTGACCTTTGACATCTGCAACATGAATTTGACAACAAATGTTTTAAATCCATCCAATCCAGTGTCAGCCAGCATAGCCTGGTTGCAAAAGTCAGAGCCCTCGCAGGCTTCTAATTGCTTGTCCAGGAAAGAAGCAAAATGAGACAACTCTGACCATGAAGGATCCGGAAGGCCACAATGCCTGCAGATAAAAAAATATCTTTACTTGTCCCTGAGAATTTTAGAGTGCATGTTAAATCTGTAAGTATGGGTATACCCAGATTTAATATCCCAATTTTGTAGCCATGGGGAAAAAGCTAACAGCCTAATTATCATTTTAAATTGACCGACACTTCTGGCCAGTATTTTTAAACAAATAATTCAAAAATGTCCCCTCTTTTATCTGTCAGATTCTTGAGGGGTGGAGTTAGAGACACAGGTGGAATTTGGGAACAGGTCTGCCACTGCATAGATTTTATATTTATAATAATGAAATGTGCAATCATGACAGTCAAAACTGGAGGGAAGCGTGTCTTAATTCCTCTGGTTCTACCACAACAGTCATGCTTCTACTTCAATACTTGACAAGATACGTCAGCCTCTTTACCTTAAAAGAGTAGCCAAGCAATCAACATGATTTCCTTGTATGTTATGTCTATCAAATTTAAAGGCATCTAGAAGGGTGTTTTGGTCAAGTCTAGCAAGGTACTGGTAAGGTCGCTGAAACCTTGAACTTCTGAATTCTAGGTCATCCATCAAGGGGTCAAGAAATAATTCTGATAAATAGAAAAAGTATCAATTAATATATACAGTGCATGCTACAATAAAAGCACATCTACCAAAACAGTACTTCAATCAAAACTGTAATAGGAATAAGGAAGTTGATTTTAGTGTAAGGGTATTTATTATCGTGTTAATCTGATCGAAGGCCTCAACTTCCTTGCTGTGACAACATTTCACTCTTGGAAATATACACAGGGTAAACTGCCCCCAGTGGGTGTATAGGCCCGACAACTGGGACAGTCACATGTGGTAGAGTTAGAAACTTGTGTATGCTGAAAGCAGGTTGTAACGCATCGGGTAATCCAGAAAACCTATATGAATTACTAATGTAATTAGCTCAGAATTAAGGTCCAGACACTAGGAGGCAATTGTGCTACGCTCAGAAATGCCCACTGTCACAGCCAGGGAAGTTGATTCCCACAAGAGCTTAAGCTAGGCTCAAGGTGACTGAGTTATGCTAGTGAGGTTTAAAACATAGCTTCTGCAGACTATACTATGCCTCAAAAGGAAGTTAAGTGATATTATAGTTTTCACATCTATAGTTCTCTTCAGGATAAGCATTAAGCTACTTCTCGCAGTGTACAAAATAGTAATTCAAAAATGACTATGCAGACAGCATAGTTATAGTCAAATTATACATGCACTTAAAACCAACCAAATGTATATATACACACACACACACACAGACACACATATATATACACATATATATACATATATACATGTTTCAAATCCACTAAGGACAGACGGTGCGAGGAAACCAAATGGATTCATCGCTTAAAAACCCATATTAACGGCCTTAACAAAGGAATGTAGGACATAAACCACCCAGGACATAAACCACCCAGGACATAAACCACCCAATTAGAATATACCATTGTTAAAGTGGGTGGGCAACAGGGTGAACAATTTATCTATTTTATCTAGCTTTACAATAGGACTTAATTTGCTATTGTACACTCCTATTATACGCCTTTAATTCATTCATTTCTTCTGACAACATGCATGTTGGTTAGTAATCATTGTAGATTTTAGTAATCACTGTGCTTAAAGTTTAATTTTTTTTAGTTTTCTAAATTTATT
>NW_022713643.1:51016-75568 GCF_011630105.1 Anneissia japonica
TCAAGGAGTACCCTGCTGATTGATTAATTAATAGATCTTTTTTGTATGAGAGAAATTCACTTCTGTATAAATGAAAATAACTTTACATGAAATGAAATAACTTTACATGTTATAAACAATGCAAATAAACAGTTCAGTTAAAGTATATGTGCATTTGAATCACAAGTTCATGTATGGCAAAAGGGAGAGGCCTACTTTCTCACAAACCATCAATATGTTCTTTCTAGGGTTACTTCAAAGAAGTATTCTTAAATATTTATTTTAGTAACTGAATAATTACGAATACAAAAATATAAGCAATTAATCTGTCTCTTATACACATCTAGATGTGTATAAGAGACAGGGAGTGTACAATAGCAAATTAAGTCCTATTGTAAAGCTAGATAAAATAGATAAATTGTTCACCCTGTTGCCCACCCACTTTAACAATGGTATATTCCAATTGGGTGGTTTATGTCCTGGGTGGTTTATGTCCTGGGTGGTTTGTGTCCGTATACCTTAACGAATATAGGGGCATTGTTCACGACTATGCTTTTGCGAATAGTTCAACTTAATAGAATGCTTTAAGTTATAACTTTGTTAGTTTCCATACTCCTAATGTTATGTTGCCCCTCGTGGGGGATTACTATGATTCTATATATATTTTTTATACATAGTTTATATTTACATGCCTCTACTTGATTTATCTTTATACAGTATTACTTACATATTTACATTTTTTATCCTTTAGTATATCCTGCTTACTACACTTAGTATGATGCTCATTACATATGCTCCATAATATTGTTTATCTTAATTAAGCCTATTGAACGAAATAACTATCTTATCACCTTCTATTGTATAATTACCCAGCCTCTATTGTATAATTACTAAGCCCTTTGCAATGTGAATCAGTTACGCTGATGAAGTCCTTAGGATGAGGACGAAATATTCGTTATAATAAAATATATTTATGTTCCGAAACACGTCAATTCATCTTTTATTGTTTGTCTCCGACACACAGTATCTTTTATAATTAGTGGAACATATGTGCAACACATGCCTATGCCGTTTTCATATATACATATATATACATATACATATATACATATATATATACATATATATATACATATATATATATATACATATATATATACACATATACATATATATATATACTATACATATACATACATATATATATACATATACATATATACATATATATATACATATACATACATACATACATATATTTATACATATACATACATATATATATACTTATACATATACACACATATATATACATATACATATACGCACATACATACACACACACATATATATACACATATACATATATATACTATACATATACATACATATATATACATATACATATATACATATACTGTATATATACATATACATACATACATATATTTATACATATACATACATATATATATACTTATACATATACACACATATATATACATATACATATACGCACATACATACACACACACATACACCCATACATACATATATAACCCTGTTCATCCCACTATCCTGATGATGACCTATGGTCGGAAGTACTAGTACAATAAATATTTTATTTTGGGACAGATGCAGGACTTTGTTTGACTTCTTATTTTATATATACAAATCTGTCTATGCAGCAACTCTATATTTATTTGGATATCTACTATAACAATTCTGCTGCAATCTCTGTTTTTTACTGTAACTGTGTTGTTGTCTGTTTGTGATGTGACTTTACGTCTTGTTTACGTGTCACCATGCCTGATCCTAAACTAGCACTTAAGATTGTTCGTCGATGCCTTTGATTTGTTTTCTTTTGTTAGACCTATGTCATTACATGCCTTCTAGGCGTAGCCGTTTGTATTGTCTTACTATGTTCATTGTTTCGTTATGTCGTCAGTACCGCCGTTTAGGCTTTACTGATACCAACGCTTCTTTTGTATATGTTCTCTATATAACCCTGTTCATCCCACTATCCTATCAGTACCTGATGATGACCTATGGTCGAAAGTACTAGTACAATAAATATTTTATTTTGAGACAAATACAGAACTTTCTTTGACTTCTTATTTTATATATACAAATCTTTCTATTCTTGTGTCTCTTTTGGTGGTCGACATAGAACTGTTGGAAGGCTCTCAAAGAAAGTGTCTTTGCTGGATCTTCTTTCACTCTGAAATGCAGTAACATAGTGATCCTTACCTGCATGTGGCATTATTTATACTTATGTGACAGTTACCAATTTTGTCATTAGTGAGGCAAAAGCGTACCAAATCAAATATCTATTGAGTTTGCTTGCATATCAACTTAAAACCTGACATTAAATTAATACTAATAAAAAAATAAAACAATAATAATCACATTTCTTGACTTTTAAATATTAAATAGCTATACTCATACTCACAAGTTCCTAGAGGCCCTGCTCAACTATAGGACCAATAATTTACATAATTGTAATAAGTTCTATTGCTTAGATATATTCATCATCTTACTTCATATTAATCTAGAATGTTTAAGTTGTGCTAGGAGACATATTTGTTGGAAATTTTAAAAAATAGCATATGAACCAACCATAGTCTCTTCAACCTTGACTTCATCAGCATGGGTGACTTCTAATAAATAAAGGTCATAGAAATGCCTACGCCAAACCAATCCATCAGGACAGCAAATTGTGTTTAGAATGAGAAGGTTGAATAGAAGGTGATCTAACCCGCTACATACCTAAAACAACAAAATTAAAATGCGAAATTAGAGAAAACTAAATGTGCAATAACTGTAACATTGATGTACTTTGTGTTACATAATATAATTCAATTCAATTAAAATTTATTCAATTAATTAATCAAATACATCAAATGATAAAGTAGACAACATTAAAATTAATTAATTAGGATCAAAAATAGAAGCAAATCTTGTCTCAATTTGACCCCAACAAAACAAAAAGTAAAAACTTATAATAAACGCAAGGTATTGACAAACTGTCAAAGAAATGAGAATGAGATTTTTAAACTAAAATGCAAGCATACATCAGTAGGTTGAAAGCAAGCAATCACTTGCTTAAACATCAAACATTGGTAATTGGTAAATGCAAACTACATACATAAATATTTAATTTTTAAACATAATACATAATCATAAAATGTCATCAAAGTTGCAGGTTTCTGGCACACCAAGCTCTAAAGTCATAAAAATAATTCAGTAAAACCATCAAATTTTCTAATGAGCTTCTACCACCAAGATGTAATTAAACAATCTTGCTACACACATTTGGTGAAACATCCAGGTGAACAATTCGTGAAAATCTGCAATTCATTTCCTGTATCTGACTGATCAGTGTCTTTGCAACATCATGCTCTTGGACAGTTGTTGTCTGCAAAGGAACAGTAATGCAGCAATCTGGTTGTTGGCCATCTCTCTGAAGCTGTTCCTTATACCTTTGAATAAGCAGTGATTTCCCAACACTTGGTCTTTTGGAAGAAATGGCTTGCACACATGTTCTGTAAATAGAAATATGTTAAATGTAAATTGTAAAAGTTTCCCACATGCATGATTGCGTGTAAATAATTCATTATATGAATTTTTAAAGTTGAAGTATGAAATTTTAAAGTTAAATTTCATGTTTAATGCAAATTGCAATAAAATTGATCGTATTCATATTTGCAACAAGTTAGCTAGGAGAAAAATTTTGGATAGGTCAATATGTTACATATATAATGTTGAATAAATGTAAGGATGTAACCTGTGATTGGTTAGTGTGGCTGCTGGTTGCAACCTCCCATTGGTCAGTTGAACTTGTTTAATAAATTGTGTACATAGGTATTCTTGAATGTCCTGCCATTTTCTGCAAGTTGGTTTATCAGATGAAATGCGGTCAGAATTTAATGCTGTGACCATCCGCGACTGGTCTTCTCTTTCTCGGTTACAAACAATGACAAGTTGGTAACCTAAGACGTTAAAACAAAATAGAAATTAACAATATATATTTAATATTGTTTATTATTATTACATATTTACCGTGATGACAACAGGGAAGAAAATGATACAACTACAAATAATAATAGCTTACCAGACTTCCCTTTCATAAGTTGGTGAAGCTTTTTGACCGCATCAACACTGACATCATAATCCAGGGCATCAGCATTCACAAGGCAATACGTCTTCTTATTGGTACCGTTCAGTGCTCGTCGCCACAGCAACACAAGCTGGCAAGGATTATTTTTTTTGTGAACAATGATATGTAATTAAAGTTTTCCAGTTTCAATTGAAAATTACTGATTTTATTATATTTACTGTTACACAACAATTTTTGGAAACCCAGAATCTTGATTAGATGTTAAATTATAGAAAGTTAGAAGTTTGGCACCTTGACTTCTGATGATTATATTAATGCATAAAAATTTATTACAAAAACGTAAATATAATAATGATATATTGATTATTATTATATATTTTCGCAGTTAGTACATCAGTTGTGGCATGGACTTTTAGAGGCTGAAACTGAGGCATTGATTGTACTAGTTCTGTGAGCAAAGTACAAATAGGTATACTCCCCAGGGAGCAGAGAAGGTTGCACTTTATGCTGGTTTGCCATTGTATGTTATCCAGTCACCAGAGGTAAGAACCCTTTGATTATTCCTTTTGAATTTATAAATATTTGGAATTATAACTATTATTATAATTTCAGCCACTTTCTTTCCTATTCCTCTTTCTGTTCCTTCAAATGTTCTATTTTGCATCTATTATTGATAATATACTAAAAATTCAAAAACATTGGGACTAGGATAGGGCCAGAACCATAGTAAACATTGTGTGAATTTCACACATTTTAATCATTTTTAAATTCAAAGCCAAAGTTAGCTGGTCTGGACAACCTGGCCACATTTGATAGGCTTTCTTTACAAAGGCCACTCTGAATGATGTCTTGTTGTGGGGCAGGAAATCAAGTTGTCCCTCCCCAGTACCACCTGATTATAAATTGATGGTATATACTGATAAGAAAATATCATTCCTTTGCATAGTAAGTGAGAATAAACATGGAAAATATAATTAGGCTAAATTTGTCATGGGCAGCTGTCATGTGCTGTGTAAATAGGTCTTAAGGTTATAAACATATTTTTCATTACGAATTTTACCTCACAAAGCAATAATGAAATTTATGTACTTGACTTTGAAAAGACCAAATCTGCACTGTTTAATTCTGCACTTAATAAAGCCACTCAACTGAAAACTAACAAAAGTACTTATCAGAAGCAATTGCAAGATTCTGCCAAAAAAAGTTGCACCTTAAAGCCCCATTCCCGGCAAAATTTCATTTTGTAAGAAAAATCTAATTTTTGTATAATGTTATAAAGATTTATAAATATAATACGAAATTGCTAGTTTAACTGAATTATAGACATTCCTAAGAATGAAAAAAATGTAAAATAAGACTGAAATTTGATTTTTTGTGTTCCACACAAAAAATAAATGCGGATGAATTTTCATGTTTGATTTTGCGACAGGTCGTGAGAAGAAATATCGTAGGCGCCGAAAACATTAGCCTATCCAACGCTGCTTACCTCGATTTAGGTTCTGTTATCACACATAAAAACGGCCGACATGATATTTTCCGTTGCTAGTAATGACACTTGTGTAATATAATATTTCATAGGAATTATTTCAAATTTGTTTAAAAACTGATTTTGACTGAGATTTTGACAAACATATCTCAACCTAACCGAACAAACGCATTGTGCGAGATGCGAAGTACAAAAACTAATCTCACTAGAGAGGGCGCACTTTATTGACTGTATAAAGTATACATAAAAGCGAGAGTATTCAAGTGGATGCGATCTACAACCTCTGAATTTGCCTAGTAACGATGAATTCGTCGAGAAAATGGTAATATTTTATGAGAAATACCGTAGTATTCTTTTGCGTAAAACTAAAATTCATGCCAATATTTTTCCATGATTTATAATAATTGGAGTAATGCAAATGCATATTTTCTAAAAAAGTCAGTTTTTAGTGAAATTTTGCCGGGAATGGGGCTTTAATCTGCTTGTTTTGTTATAGGGATGGAACTATTTTTCCAGGTTACCCTGATACACAGAGGTCAACTTTAGCCCCTGTTGTTGCCTCCCATGGGCCATGGAGCTATGCCTTTTGAATGTTACTTAGCAGAAAATATAAAACTAAATTACTCCCTAGCTAAACTCTTAAATGGTAGGACTGTACATGGGGCATCACAACACCAAGATTCAGCTCTTTACAATGATTCTAACCTCTTCAAGAGTTGTTTTTGAATTGCACAACAAAACCTCATCATAGGCTGGCAAACTTCCATTGCCTTCCATGTAGACTGACAGCACAGTATGCAGTACATCTCCTGCAATACAACATAACATTGAATTGACAAATTTATGAATCCACAAACACAACTACAGCTGTAGGCTCACAGGCCAGATTACCTCTCCATTAACTGACTACGGTGTTATGGAGCATTCACCACTCCTCTGACAGCAGTCAGTTTCCCTTCCCAGCGTAAGCGGTACCCAATAATCTTGAGAACAGTGAAACAAACAGACACAAAAAAATGAAAAACAGATTCAGCAATATCAATAGTTACAATATCAATGCTGTAGATTGTGTCAGACCAGCAAAAAAACTAATCAACTGATATGAATGAAACTTTCATCAAAGCTTAACAAGGTACAAGGAAGAAAGGATGATGTGTTGGTGACAATCCAAATTGGGCTGTGCATTTGATGCCCAAAAGGTCTGAGACCTAAAATCTGTGGCAAATATTACTTACTAGCTGGGCAAACAATGAGGTTTGGACGTCCTCTTGTAAGAAACTGAGGAAAACTCCTAGCAGTAGCTTGGCAATCTGAAATGTAAAAAAAAAAAACTAACATATCAAATTGCAAAAAAAAAGCAAAAGATTAATCAATTATTATTCAGCTTTACCATTGTTTGTGAGTTTTAATTGTCAAAAAAATATTTATAAATGCTACAAAATAAATATAAAGCCACTACATACCAGAAGCAAGATGATTCAAAAGTCTTCCTAGCGTTTCAACACTGACATAGTCAGAAAGATTAGCAGATTTTTTTGAGCTCAAGTAATTCTTCCAGAGATGTTCCAGTTTTTCGATAAGAGTCCTAGGAGAAAATTATAAGTGATGTGTCAATGGCAAATACATATATATTCCCTCTACAATTACTAAGTATGTGCAAATGAGTGAACAATGTGAAGTGATTAACTGGAACATTAAAGGCAACATGTAACTCTATAAAATTTTTTCCACCTCACTTTATTTCACCTCATTGTAAGTAATCCCATTACTCATTGTTTATTTATGCTGCCTAGAGAGTCAGCCTGTGTATAAGGTTAATTAATACTCTCTTTAAGTAATTAAAGTCATTGTTTAGGAATTTTATCCTCCTCAGTTGCTATGCAACTGATTGGCAGTAGGGTGCTCTCTAGCACTAAGATATTCACTTCTCACCCATCCTACCTAGGAGAAATATCTTGTGAAGAAGTCAGCCTAAATTCTATTTCTTTTGTATCATTCGACACTTGGCTCTTTTTATAGGTAAGAGTTATTATTTCGTGTTTTGTATTTGATTTAATGCTAGTTACTACAACATAAATGGTAACTATAAATACTCTTTAATGGAACAGTTAAGTTGCAGAGTTACGCTTTGATTTAGGATTTGCCTAAATAATTTTATAAACTTTTAAAATATACTAATTTGTTATTTCTACTTTGTATGATAATCTTGTATTATAATACCATTTGCAATTGCGCTTGGTAATTTTGTAAATTGTTATTATGTACAGTAAGGTTTTACAATCACACATTGTTCTCCATTTTATAATTATAAGTTCAGTTAATGTGACTTACGTTATAGTAAATAGGCCTAAAATTCTGAGTGTATCATGACAACTCTGTGGTGAACATTGGGTCATTCACTGGACGGCAATACACTTTTATTTTTGTTGACCTGGAGGCATTGGTGTGTGACTGTAAATTTATGCTATGTTATTTTATGTTTTCCTTTCTTTTAATCCTTTAATTTATTATTACATTAACCAATCTTGATTATAAGTATGATCAGGATATTAGATATGCTAATTATATAGTTATGCCAATCCTGGTGGACATAGTGATTATGATAGGCATGTATACTATTGAATATTTAATTTAACTATATCCATTATGTTATATTATAGTGAAATTAAAATAAAAGTATTAGCATATTTATAAACATAAACCTAAGCTATAAATGTAACATTGTTTAATTAATTTAGTAGTACCTAGTTTTGACCTAATGTTGGTTACTGACTGATATAGTTTTGATTCAAAGAATGTGAGTTTTAATGATTTCTAGACTATTGATTAATAACTTCTATTTTCATAATGCCTACAATTATGTATAATTGTATTGTACATCTAACGATGAATGTACAAGCATTGTATTCATTTGTGTTTTTAAATATTTTAGTTTAAGTGTATTATCTATTTTGTCTTTTTATAGACCAAAACTTACAATTCTATAATTTTGGATTCACCCACTAGAACAGAATTGTTTTTGTTATAAATCACATGAACTTTGAACACTGTAAACTTCAAGTTTCTGAAACAAACTTTGAACTTTTGAACATTGTTTTGAATATTATTGCTGCAAGAGGAAAATGCCAGAAATTGGTTTGTCTCAAGAACGCTTTATGGACTACTTACAGTATCTTAACATTTTCATAACTTTTTTCATATTTATTTCATTTTATTCAATAAATTTGCACTTTACTTATATTTTTAACAAGGTGTTTTCCTTGATTGTTATTGATTTTTACTACGGTTTAGGAATCGGTTCATACTGAAACTTGGATTACAAACATATTTCTCATCCTCCATTATCTAAAATTCCATAAAGAATCATCTTAACATCCTAACACTAACCTACTTTAAGATGCTTAAAGCTGCATTCACACAGAATCCAAATTCGGTTCGTATGGCTAACGAAACGAAAAAAAAAAAAAAAAAATCTCGAATCAGTGGTAAAGAATTGAGGCGCGAATCTACCTTTACTTAAAAATGTTATGTTTTAATATATTTCAGTAAGTTTATGATTGATTTTGTTTGATGTCTGTGTTATTACGGATCAAATCCGGTTGTATTTGTGTTTTTACTGTTCATTGCACAGGAAATAGAATTATTATTGTCATATTTATATTGCAAAAATATTATGAAATGGGAAGAGAGTACTTTAATAAATATATAGACCTACCCATTGAAGTTTTTCATCTTTTCAAGAAGGTCATATCTAACACTATCAGTTCCATGTCCAATATTTTGGAGACCGATTGGTACCTGCTCTTCTTCATCTCTAACAACATTTCCTATTTGCTCTTCTCCCTCTGCTTGGTCATTATTATGGCTTGGCTGCCTTAGTTCCGATAAAGTACAGCCAACTCTACTGTAAAACCTCCCCACTAGGTCTTCCAAAGTCTTTTCAGAGTATGTAGAGTCAGAAATATATGTCACTGCGTCTTCCATATCAATTATTCCCTTGTCTTCCAGCACTGCCATTGCTTGTTCCTCATCTACCATGCCTTCCAACTCATCCCATAAGGCAACCATGCCATCCTTCTCTTCATCTGAAAGGACATCTTCTGTTTGCGCAGTTTCCTTAGCATATTGTTCATTTTCCTTTTCTTTTTCAACCATTGCAACAGCTTTTCTCAATTCTTGTACTGTACAGTCTGGTTTCACAAGACTTATAAGAGCATACACTTCTGGACTGACATCTTCCTCACCAAATTTTGCAAGCGCACGTCGCAAAATAACAAGCTGTTTAGTTGTGTAAATGTTCAATTGGTAGAACTCTTCCCGCTTCTCATCAATGTAATCATACCATTGCTTCAAGCTTGCTTGCATAAAGTTGAGGAGCTCTTTCAATTTGTCAGTCAGTTCTTTCTTACCAAAGAGTGGTTTTTGTTCAGCCACACAGAAATCTACATGGACAGGTGTCTTGTTTTCTTTGTCACAAATTAGGTTTATTTTCAAGTCTGTATAAAGTATATTTCCAGATGTGCACATTTTTTTATAATACATTTCCAGATCTTGAGCTCCATCAAACACCTGAAAAAAAAGAAGATACCATAATTTAACTCTTCATTATAAAAGCACCTATGTCTATAACATTTTAAATTGATTTATGGTAGTTGTCATAATGTTATTCTCAAGAGGGAACTAGTTTATATGTTAATGGTACCTTGATATTTGATGTGAGCCAGTCTGTCAAGATTGAGTGCAATGGGAATAAATTGATGTATGGCTATTTAGAAAACTTTCCAAGGGTATCATTAGGCATGTCACTGTCAGTAAAACAAAATATCAGAAAACCTTTCCTGAAAATGTCTACACACACATACCATACACACCAGAGTGAATCTAATAGTTGCATTACATGCATTGGAACTAAAAAAAAAATGATGAACAAACAGTTTAACTAACTTCTACAAAGCGATCAACTTCAGCCTTGGCATCAGTGCTTTGGTGAGTCTTCCCAGCTACCAACATCAGCTTACTTTGAAGATCTTTAAGTTGTTCAACTGTGTAAATCTTCTCTTCACCATCTTCCACAGGAACATGAAGTATTAATGAGTGCTATTTAGACAAATATGGGAAAGATTTCTATATAACAACATATATTTTAATATAATAAGAGTAATTATCCTTTTTCTTCATTTAATACTGTACCTCTTTCTTAATGGTAATCATTACTGCAATTTGAATGGCGAGTTGGCAATACAAAGTGTAATTTTTAGAAATATTTGCAGGGGCAGATGCAGAGAGTTTCTAAAGGGGTGGGGGGTAAACTATTAAGTCCACGCCACCACACCCACCTCAGCCCCACCATGGTTGGAGAAAGTAAGTAGTAGACAATTAAGCTCTCCTTTCGCTCACTGCTGTATCAACACTGAACTCATGGGTGCTCTACCTTTTTTCCTCTTTCCTCTTACATTTTTCTCCCTCTTTTTAAATTTTCGGCTTGACTGACAGGGGGCCACAGGCACTCATCACCCCCCGCTGTATCTGCCCCTGAATTGTTGCCAAAGCAATGTCTTCCAGAAACCTGTGTTTTGAACGGTTTCAGGATGCATATGTGTGAAAAAATGTAGAGTGATTTTGCCTAGTAGTAGTGAAAAGTAAACAACAACATTGTAATTCTAAAATACCTCTTTCAATTTGCCAATTTCATAGATGCCTCCAGCATTAATTCTCTCTACTTGACGTAATGAAGTCACTTCCACAGACCCATGGGAATCTTTGATGCCTTTCAACCATTCCATATGACGACTAGTGTCTTCCTAAGAGAGTAACATAAAAGAAATACAATTTTTAATATGAAATTACTTCACTATTAAAACATCTTCCGCTTCTCAATATTCATTGCACTTTATTTTTTAGTGTACTGATGCCAATCATGAATTTCCACAAATTCACTACCAATAGTCAATTAAGTTGACCACAATTTATTTACATAGGAAGGATACATTATTGGAGGAGACCTAGCAACAGTTCTAGATGTGATATTGGAGCTTTACTGAAAGAGAAAGTACTGTATAAGATTTATTGGTTTACTTAAAATAATTAAGAACTTACAAGTTTCTTTGATAGACTTGGGTCATTTTCCAAAGCAGTCCATGTATGTTTGCAAATGGTTATAAGATCGGTGTAGCCAGATTTTTCCATCAGATCAAAAATGAAGGCAGCATAGCCTGTAGTAGCTTGGTGAAGGCAGGAGACTCTATCAACTTCGATGTCAGTTTCACCAGCTTGGATCATTGCAAGATCCACAAACACCTTCAGCTCCTGCATATCTATCAAAAATACATTATACTATTAAATCAAAAACTGTATACAATTTCTAAACAAGTTTCTAGCAATATTGAATAATTTTTAAATTGTCTGCTTGATTCATTTAATAATTTAAAATATAAACAGATACTTACTTTTGATTTCTTTTTTTATCCACAATATCAGATTTTTACATTTCATCAAAGTTTTTAAACTTTTGCTTTGTTCCGTGGTGACACCTTCTAACTGTTGAAATGCTTTGGCAACATCCCTATTTAAGTCTTTTAGAGGTTTGTTGTTGAAATCCCTCTTGCTCTAAAATCAATTATATTTAATAAATTTCATTTAATCTTATCTACTTGCTGTTATAAAGTACACATTCAAAGATGTTATCTGTTATATTGACATGGATTTTATCAAATCTTATCTAAGCCAGTTGTCCTCAATAATCCTAGCATGATAGATGAGAGATAACCTACTTGAGGCCTTATTATACACAAATAGTGTATCAGAATATAATTGACTAATTCATGCACAGCTGAAGCAGAATGTAATACCCTTTTTACACTGTCAAAGGCAGAATCGACCCAGGTTACTTCTGGAGTGATCCCAGGTGCATTTCCTATTTACATCGAACGAAAAAGTCTGGGTTGATCCCGAGTTGCTCCCATTTACACTGGCAACAAACCCGGGTTCAAATACCGCCCTCAGTTTTTGTTGCGATGGTGATCATCACTTCGCTCGAGTTCCTCGTCGTCACGAAGCCACAATAAATTGTCAATATTGAAGCAATGTACCTGCATATTGTTTTTAAATTATGCGTATTAAATCAGCAGTTTTAATATCATGTCACTACCGGAGCGTAGAGGGTTTAATTTGACAAGTGTCTAGGCCTAGCCCATTGTTAGCAAAGTTTAGGCCTACCTGACCACAGCTGCGGTAGGCATCAGGTAAGGCCTAATTCCGGAATCAAATTCGGTGCTGTTTACACTGGCGATTCCGGGTTGTACCCGGGCTGCCCTACGCTGAAGATTTGGTAACCCGAGTAGAACTTTTTGACGTTTACACTAACCAGAACTCGGGAGATTTTCACCCGGGTAATCGAAAATCCTGGGTTACGTCCGGAATTTTGCTTGCAGTGTAAAAGGGGTACATGAGTAATAAAAGACAAAACTTACTGTTGAACACAGGAGCTCTATGGAACTAAAGTCACCTTGCAATTCAAATGTTGTTTGAATCTCTTGAATAGTTTCAGCAGTTTCTAGACACCTACCAAGTTGTCGGTACAGGCGGATTTGGTCAGAACGCTCCTTTATCCACACATCTGGAGAATTGCCAATTCTGAAGATTTTTAAACTATCATCTAAAGAATCGTCTGGAACACATTGCAAGTTGTTAGAAACAGAATTCAATGTGATAATACCCGATATCAATTTGCCACCAAATTCCTCCCACTCCTGCTTCACCTGTTGCCAGATTTGCTTCTCGACATCATCTAATGTCATGAGTGTGTTGCTTTCTGTTCGCTGCTGTACAACACTTTTGACCCTTCTTCCCCAGAAATGTTGAAAAATTACACTTAAATGAATCCTTTGATTTTCATGAAGCATTGCGGAAACTTCATTTGAGAATTTGCAGAATGTGATTTCTGGAGTACAACTTGAAATCTCTATCATTTGCACTTCAGCTGGACTGCATAATTCTTTCAGCTGAAATTTCTCATTCCCCATTTCCAAAGAATCCTCAATTTGTTTGATATTTACAACTGGTGACTTCTTTCCACTGCTTTCTATTATTTTGGAATAAAATTAACACAAACTGTATTAAATACTGTATGTGTTTTGTTGAAAATTCATTATTTTCTTGACTATCACACACTATGAAAAGTCAAGGAATATAGATTTTCATCTAAGCTCAACATTTTGTCTGCAAGGTAAACAGCAAGTTTCCTTTCAAGTGTAAAAGTATACAAACGTTTTTTGTGTGGACTGTGATTACTTTGTAATTTCAAATGCCAAAGATCATTAATTATGCATGGAAGAATTTAAAACTTACCATGGGTTATTTCTCTACACATATTAAGCATTACACCAACACGGAAACCAAAATCTTTGAAAGTATCCAATTCCATTACCCGTTGTTTGATAACTTTCCCAACTAAGGGGATGACATCCACATTTTGCGAGACTGGTGGTAGATATTTTTTGGTGACCCTTTCCACATCCATAACTTCACAAAGTTTGAGAAATTGCTCCCTTTCATTTTGAATAAATTGAAGATCTTCAAGTGTAACACAGCCACTGTATAAATTATCTAGGACAATGTCTTCCATCATTGACTTTGCTTCACAAAGCAAAGATTGAGCATCTGGAGTTAAGGCAATGCTGCTTTTACCTTTACCTAAAAGAGTAAGACATTTTTTGTTATACCTAACGAATTTGTAAGCATTATCAGTATACAAAATTATAGTAAACTGAAATAAACATAAATTTAAATGACATGACATGTTATTCAACATAAACAGCAGACCTGTTTCTGCAGCTGGTATTGAAAAGCATGAAATACAATCTTTTGAATGAATTTTTCTAAACTTTTTGAAGTTCACTTTGGTAGATTTTCACAAACAAAATTGATTTTAGGACAATTCAAAAGACTGCTAGCAAGAACATAATAGTAGTTACGATCTTCAAAATGTCATAATTGTAGTGTATCACACTGGACTAGTACAGTATTTTGTTATGTTACGTTAAGAGCCTAAAAACTTCATAAATACTTACGAATCAAAATGAGGCAAAAGCACATTCTTAATTCTTAGAACTGTGTTAAACATGTTACATTTTCTTGCTTTGTGAAACCACAATAAAACTACAAATTAAAATTACCAATTACAAAATGGTAATATTAATTAATGGAGGATTTTAACATTCACATTGACTGGAATAATATTGATGAAAAAAGTAATCTATCAAGCCAAGCAAGAAAACTAATTGATGTAACTCAATCAGTAGGCCTTATTCAGGGTATGAATCAGCCATCTTATGTTACCCGTGATGGTCAGGAGCATTTTTTAGATTTAGTGTTCACTTCAAATCCCCTTTTAGTAGATAAATGTCAAACTGCACTAAATTTTGATTCTTGTGATCATAAAGCTGTGGAAATTACATTAGGGTTATCAATCAAGCGTTGAAAAGAAATCAACAAAATTTTATATGATCTTAAAAGGGCTGATTTTCATAAAATGAAAAACCTGTTGAGGGATGTTGATTGGGAATCATGCTTTGATTCAGATGATGTTAGTAATATATGGGGGAAAATTCATGATAAAATTAATGCTGCCATTGTGGATTGTGTTCCCATTAAGAAAAGAAAAAAGGAAAGTTCATTTCCTTGGATAACAATTCTGGGCTTATATCAGGTCAATTAGAGAAGAGTCCGGAATTATTTGTTTTAAGATTGGTGATTAATAGGTTACTTCTGCTAAACAAATAGCAGATTTATTTAATGAAAGATATGCTTCAAATTTTACTGCCAACCACAGTGATGATAATCTACAGAATTTGTCTAATATTGCTCTTGAAATTCAAAATGAAATTGAATTTCAACCTTTTGAAATAGATGAAATTTATTATGCTTTATCTAAGCTGAATGCTTCTTCTAAGTCACCTGGGCCAGATTGTATTCTTCCATTGTTGTTAAAACAATGTAAGGAAGAACTTGCTAATGTTTTCTGTTATTTCTTTAATTTTTCTATAAACAAAGGCATTGTCCCTAAACAGTGGAAGGAGGCTAATGTAGTACCAGTCCACAAAAAACATGGGAAACCAAAAAATGAATCAAAAAGTTACAGACCTGTGTCCCTAACACCAATAATTATTGAAAAACTGCTATGTTATAAGATTAATGAATTCTTGGAAGTAAATAACATTATCTATGATAACAAATTTGGTTTTAGGCAAATAACAAAGGCTTTTCACATCTGGTCTAAAAGTATTGATAATGGTTGTAAAAATATTGATGTTATATTTTTAGATTTTTCGTCAGCCTTTGACAAAGTTCCTCATAGCAGATTAATTAAAAAAACTTAGCATGTATGGCATTACATGTATTATCAATAGCTGGATAAAAAATTTCTTAACTAACAGAAGGCAAAGAGTTATTTATAGAGGAGAGCAGTTAGAGTGGATTAATGTAACATCTGGGGTCCCTCAAGGTTCTGTGTTGGGCCCGCTTCTCTTCCTAATTTATGTTAGTGACTTTGTAAATGATACTGTATCTCATCATCAATATTTCAGTTTGCAGATGACCATACTCTCTCCCACCAAATCAATAATATTAGGGACTGTATTGCTCTTCAGCAAGATCTTGACAAGATATACAATTGGTCAGTTGTCAATAAATTACCTCTAAATGTATCTAAATGTGCTACTATGCATATAAGTAAAAGTAAGAACCCAATTAAATGGGATTATAAAATAGATAATATTTACTTAGAAAAAGTAAATGAATTTAAATTACTTGGTGTTTTTATAAATAATAAACTTTCATGCTCATTACAATTTGTTTTGTGTTCCAAAAATCCGGCCCGAATTCACCAAATGGTGCGAAATCGCTGAAAATCAGCCCTTTTTGAGCAGTTTTTTAAACATATCTTTGTTAATATTAGGCCGATTTTTTTGGCTGTTTTTGCAACATGTTCCTTATTTATTCAGCTATAATGTCATGTTATTTTTAATTTTAAAATCAACGAGGTGTCGTCGGAATTTTTTTTTTAAGCGAAGTCAGTTGGCGATCGCCCAGTGTATTAACTCCTATCTGTTTACAGAATTTTGCGATCGTGTTTACAAAAATCACTCTCACTTCTGAACGAGTCGGCCGATATTAACGGCTGTTTCGGTACGTAAAAGTAGACTAATTAAGCTTACTGTTAAGTTAAAAATCAATATGATTGGATAGAGGTCTCGTCGGAACGCCCATTTCTTTAGAGACATTGACATGATCTGACACACTTCGACTAATGGTAAAGAATAGGCGGCAGTTATACATTCCCGAAAAACTCGTGCTGGTGTAAGGTTGATAGAAAAACAGCAGTTTCTCAGCTAATACTTGCTTAAAATTCACCATTTTTGTATGAAAAAGAAGAGAAGTCTTTTCTGATTTGTAATATGTAAACATAGTTAGTATTAAGAGTTTAGTTTTTTTGTTACGAGCAGTTTAAAATGTCCAGTTTTTTTCTAAACCAGCAGCGTGATTTAGCCATCTTGATGGACTCGACCATTATACATGTAGGTAAAGGCGGTCAAGCGTCTTGGCTAAGATGGTCTCCTTGACTTCCAATTTGTATTTACAGTGTTTTTATTGATGTTACCATTAAATATATATCAGATATCGTGACAGACCAAAAAATGTGTTATTGTAATTTTACAAATAATGATTATGTGCCTATCATTCACCTCTAAGTAAAGTGGTACGGTCAAGCTTTTTTGACTGGGCTACACTATGTAGCGGAGAGATTAAGATTGACTGATAAGAACTCTACGCACTGAAATTAAATAGGTTAAAAAAACAAAACAAATTGTAATGATACACAAGTAAATTATATTTGTTCTAAATCATCACAATTACTAGGTTTTATTAATAAGTGTAGTAAAAATATGTCATGGGCTGTAATGTTAAATCTATATAAAGCATTGATTCTTCCAATTATTACTTATTGTTGTGCAATAATCCAGAATAATTATGTTTAAAAAAGATGGTGACTGGGACACACATTATGAAGATAGGCTGAAAACGCTTAACATTAAAGCATATAAGATATTTTTAAATATCACCAGCTTGTTCTTGGTTTCAAAGTTCTTCATAATGTGTGTCCCCCAACATTAAAAAAAATAAATAAATAAATAAAAAAAATAATAAATAAAAATAAATAAAATAAATTAATAAATAAAATAAATTAAAATAAATAAATAAATATTCATTCATAATGTTAACCTGATTTCCCTCACTGTTGTAATCATTTTTCTTTTATTTTGATTTGGTTTTTCCTTTCATTGTAAAGCACTTACAGGTTTCTTGCATTTTGCGCTATATAAGAATAAATTTATTATTATTATTATTATTATTAACAGAGTTTGTTCATAAGAGTGAGCATTGTGAGGGTAGGCTTATTCACTGGAAAGCCAAAAGCAATATTTTTCTTAATTCTGCTTTTGTGTCCTTTCCCAGGCTCTGGGAAGAACTACCTCCTCAACTTCAAAACTCTGTTAATGTTTCCCGTTTCAAGAATAATTTAATTAAGCATTTTATTTCATTTTATGTTTCTGATTGTTTTTGTGTATTTCATTTTATATGAAGAAGGATAGGGAGCAAATATTGTTCGGGCCTTCGCCCATTCCCAATCCGGGCAATGCATGATGTTTTTCTCCTGTATGCTTTTTGCCAAATAAATATTATTATTAAAAACGTTTTGATTTGTAGAGCAGCAGTATATATTTAAGCACAAGTCTGTATTATCTTCATACATGAGAATTGTAATTAACAAGAAATGAATAAACATTATGTACAGAATTAAGTTACAAAAAATGATTGTAATAGGTACTGGTACCTAACATCCTGAAAAATCCAGCAAGTGGTTTCCATTGTAATAGATACGGAAGTTTCATAGCGTCCTTATTTGCAAGAGATTCCTTAAGAAGATGAGAGAATATTTTGCCATATTTCCCAGCTTTTTGTGGCAGATGCAGATGTCCTTGAGAGGCTTCGCGTAATAAATCCTCCCCAGTGCTACCCTAAAATTTTTAAAAATAGATGAACTAAAACAACAGCAACGAACATGCTAAAGCCGGGCTCAGGAAGAAAACAATTGTTTGATATGTTGTAGATCTGATATTTCAATCTGTATTTCATTACCTGTTGCCAAGTTTTTAGTCAAACATCATTTTTGTGTCTAAAAAAATAGCTCTACAACATTTTTTTTTTCCCTCTGCAGCCTGGCTTTAATTGTTAATTTGTTTTAGAGTGCACTTTCTTGAAGTATAAACAGTTTGCACACACAAAGGAGGGTACTACTGTATTCAGAATTATGAACAATTTTACAAGGATTTGAGCCAGGAGCCAAAGGGACTAGAAGACAAAGATCATACCTAAACTCAGTTCATACGAGAGGAGAATTAATGATTTTAATTTAAACTAGGGTACTGTATATTATAGTTTGTATACTGGCAAACATTAGTTTTTAATATACCATTCAAAAGACATTTATTTGCATAATTAGACATGACAATAATAGTAGTTTGAATACATGTAAACATACTCAGATGCAAAAATAAATCAAAGGGTGAAGAACTGACCTCCATAACTTTATCGATGACACCAAATGCAGCTTCAGAAAAGACTGTCTCAATCACTGGGTGTAACTCACCAAAGTCAGTATCACAATAATATTTTACCAATTCATCTTCTTTGTAAATTTTTCCCTACAATCACAAAAAATTATTGTTTGGTTATAGTATCACAGGTGATGCAAAATGTACCCAAGAACTAACATTACAAAATTCAAGAAAGTGTTTTAAATACAAGATAAATTGAAATTAGATAAAAAATAATGTACAATACAGTATTAAATTTGGTTTTTCATATAAAATACCGATTCAACAATCTCTTTCAAGTTGAAGCACATGTTGGTAATCCATATTGTGTTGGGGTCTTCAGATGTGGAAGTTACTTTGAACAGGTCATTCAAAAACTTCAGCTGATGGTAAGAAAAGGACAACAAAACTTCACTTTGTCAAATTTGATTTCAATAAATTATAATTAATAATAATGTAATTGATAAATTATTAATATACCATATGCTTGAGTAAGCGCTGCTCTCGAACAAATGCTGCTCTAGAACAAGCACCGCTCTTGAATAACCGCCGCACCAAACCTGATTTTTTTTCCCGAAGCACTGCTCTTGAATAAGCACTGCTGCACTTATCGAGAGTATTATTGCCCTGGTTTTAATGAAACACTTTGAGAAACAACTCAGGTAATGCATACTGGTCTTTCATGACAGAATTAATTTAAAAAAAAAAAAAAAAAAAGTTTAAAACAGAATAAACAACATAAAATTGAAATAGTAAAGAGCTTATTACTAAATACAACAACTTTTAAATGTAATGGGGAGTTGTAGTATCCATACTTTAATTGTAATTTATAACAAATTTATTTATTTGTTCGTTATTTTTACTGTCTTGTTCTAATTACCTTATAATTATTCATTTCAATTATAATTTATATTAAATGGATGTAAATGTTTAGTTTTAAATATACATATTTTAAGTTTGCCTTGTTACAATTTGTTTTTGTTCCACTCTTCCAGTGACTAACATACCAAACAACTAAACTAAGCAATTAAGATAAAACATTTATTTTAACCTGTTTTCCTCAACAAAATTTAATGACAGCTTTATGAGTTACATGTGGGTATGTATATATTAGATATTAATTCTATACAAAAAAAAAATTACACTAAATGCCCTTTCCAAAATTTCTTTGAAAAATAATATTACCATTTGTTCATATGTCTTGCGCTTAAACAAGTGCTCCATTACATTTTTCACATGCCATCCAGCATCTTCCAAATTATCTTTTATTTTTTGCATCTTCCCTTGATCTTCTGCAGCTGTATTGGTTTTACAGTGAGCAAGGCATTTACTTAAACTTGCCACAAATAATTTCAAAACCAATACAATTGTTGACAGCATCAAGTCACTGTAATACCCATTGCTTGGGTACAGTTTCAATGAATCTAGAATAACAGCCATAGCTTTCATATCTCGTTCAGTGTGTTGGAGATCAAAGCTACAGAAAATTTAAAAAAAAAAAATATACAGTATTGAAATTTTTTTAACTACTCCCAAATGTACAAAATTTTAATCATTTTTCACACTGAATTAAAATTTATGTTGTGCAATTTTATTATGTTACTCTGATTTGTGTTTTTTTTTTATGTTAATAACAAAATGTTTATATAGCCTAAGCCAAGGCATGACAAAATTGGAATGGTATCCAATATTGGACAGTAGATTGTTTATTTATTTATTTATTTTTTTGTTGGGAGAGGAGATTTTAAGTCCATTTGCTAGCCTAGATTCTCAGTCAGCTAATGAATATAAAAATAATTACCTTTCACTATTGTCCATATTTTCATATTGTATGTTTGCAGTAACAACATTAAGAATTTTCAAAAGATCCTGAAATATACATATATTTTTATTAAATTATCATATGCTCATTTTATCTTCAGCATAATTTATTTTTCTGTGTGCACAATACTTTTCATTACAGCCCTATACAGCTGATTTCAGCTGTATAGGGATTGCCACACCAAGAACCCAAAATACTACAATACTGACTGTTGCTACATGATATTTACTGTCAATATGCAGTTACTGCTGAAAGGTGGATAGCTGGAAATTAACCAACATACTCAATTATAAGTGACTTAATTTGCATATAAATACCAATACAGCAATGTAGCAGTTGGGTAATTTCATGTCAAGTCAACCAAAAAAAAAACAAACACACCATTCCCGCGGATTTTGTTTAAATTTTAGTATGTGGTTGGGACCCAAGAGAAACAATCTAAAATGAAAAAAATTTTTGCTCAAATTAAGAGGCCTAGAACATGGTAAAATTGTGCTACTTCTTCTTTTAGATAAGTAATTTGCTTTTGACACCTTAGAGATCACAGCATACTCATTATGAGACTGGAAAATGACTAAGATATAGACCAGAGGTGGGCAAAGTGTGGCCCACGGGCCACATGTAGAACGGCAGTGATTTTTTTTTTTGCGGCCCCTGAAAACAAATTACAAACCCTATGTGTGCGGCCCGACAGCCACCTTTGGCTAGAAAACACCTTGTTTTTTGCAGCCCAGCACCGATCCTTTGTAAAAAGTGTAGTAAAACTGAGCATAAAGTGGCCATCCAACAGTGTATGAAGATTTTTTTAAGTTTATTTAATTGAAAATTTACTTTGGTCCTCTGACCAATTATAATGCCTACCCCCGATATAGACAATACATCATGGTTTGATCAAGGTGTTTACAGACCACTGGTAAATTTCTCTTCTTATCATAGTAGAGTCATTTTCATGAGATCCGTGACTAATTTTAGGATACCTTTTTTTCTCGATGGATTTGGCAAGATGGACTAATTTAGATAAAATATAGCTCCTATATACCTCCCAGATATGGGGGAAAGTCCCGTTTGGGGACGTTTTTCAAAATGGCCGCCTGTTGATTTGGACGCTTGTATCTCGATAACCACTAGTCAGAGAGACTTTATTTTGGTCTCAAACTGTTCACAATATGCATATTTCTATTTGTTGTAATACAATGGCGGGAAATGCGATTTTTGAAAATTTGACCTTGTATTGTCATATATTGGTAATTACTGGTCACAATTGATTGCAAATTGTTCAGGAGATTCATGTTTATATTCGTCTTGAGCATGATAACAATTGTTGATATGATTATCTCATTACATGTCAAATCAACCAGATTAAAAAAAAAAATCCTGCATGACCGTCTCAGAATTTGATGAAATTCCATAAAAATGATCCACTGTATGAAAAATAAAAAAATAAAAAAAAATTGCCTTTTAGGATATATGTATTTTTCGAGATATTGACTCCTCAAAAAAGGGGCGTGGTTCTTCAAGATATGCAAATGCCATTTACTTCAACTTTGGAAGCTTATATCTCGGGATTGGTAATAGCTATCAAGGTATTCTAACTTATGTTTTTGCCATATGTTACAAATATGGCCTTAGATTAACAGTTATCCCTTTCCTTTTGAAGTTATCTGCACTCAAATTAGCCGCTTTGTTTAACGATGCACATTTTTTTGTGATTTTCAAGGTCACCCTGTGTCCATGAGTGGGTATATACACCTTATATTACAGATATATTATCTATGTGTAGTTGTTTCTAGCCACATGCAAGTGCAGGCTGATCAAATAGATTAAAAATGAATGGCATATATAAGTTGGGACCAAATCTATAAAAGTGAAAAACGCCAATGTTTCTCAACAACGGATTGTCATCATGTGGGCAGTTAAAATCTTTTCTTAAATTTACCCCAGTTAATCAGATACATTAAATCTACCTATAAACCAAATTTTAGATTTGGTACTTAGCTCCTGGCTAGATACTATGTTGAAAATACATATTTCAAACAACATAGGAAATCACAAAAGTTCTTAAGAGTTGGGTCATTCCATGCCAACTCAACAAATGCATTACTCTATGGGTCATAGATTTTTTTTTGTTTTTTTTTGACACACCTGACTCAGTGATAGTGTGAACTGAAAACCTGAAATTTTGAGACTCGCCCAATTCGTTCATTTTCATGTAGCGGCAGTTTGAAGTAGGTAGGAGCGGTTGGCACACTGGTTGTGGCTTGGACTCCCAACCTTGAGGTTGGGGGTTCGAAACTCTGGCTGTGCAAATCGCTTGTGTCCTTGGTCAAGGCACTTTATCTACGGTTGCCTCTCTCCACCCAGGAGTACAAGTGGGTACCTGGTAGGTTCCAACACAACCTGCGCTGATTACTAGCTGCAATATTATGGAATGATAATATAATTTCAATTACTAATTTAATTTGGTGTTCAATGTGTTCCATATGTGTTTGATCCAATGACTGGGGTAGTAATGTGAAGCGTTTAAAGGCCTTGTAAAGGCATGAAGCGCTATATAAGAACGACATATCATACAGTATTAGGTTAAGGGGGCGTGGCCAAAAATATATATGAATATAATATGAATTCTAAGAAGTTTCTATTCATGAATCGAACATAAATATATTCATGAAACAGAAATAGAAAATTTCCAGAAAATAATTTACCATATATTGGCCACAAAGAAATGATATGTGCATGTCCCAGTGCTGTGACTTACTAAGGGCTGCCACCCACAATACAAATTCGATGAGGTTATTATTAGCCAGGTTGAAGTTGCCCATTAAGAATTAAACCAGAAATGACTTTAGATCAATAAATTTGAAATTCATAGAAAAATTAACAGGTCTATGACATAGATTTAGAAAATTAAAGCAAAATATTTATATAAAAGTAGGGTATTATTGTTGATGATGGGTTAAAACTTGTTTCTAAGGATTTGGATTTGGCGGTAAAATAGCGTCGAATTACAGTCTGCCCTCTGTTGGTCTGTCCAATATATTATTTCTCTATAATTGAAAATGAAGAGGTCCAAAAATCATTCATTTTGACCATGATGACATCATCAAAATGAAAATAAAGGACATGATTCCGAAAGAGAATTGTCTCAGCTATTAAACTTACTCGGAAGATGAGAAACGATTGACTAACAATAAGAAAGATATGCTTAAATAAATATGTTAATAAATGAGGAAATTAAAGGAAAAAGTTTTTTTTAATTCAGATGGCAAAATGATGACGTCAAAATTTCCGATTAGCCATTATGATCTATAAAACATATCTACAACTCATGTGCTTTCAGAATATGTAATAAAAAATTTGTAATAATAATAATAATAATAATTACTTTATTTAAACACGGAAAAACTTGATCACCCAAGGGTGTTTTTCATCAAGGCCGTGCAAGGCCATAAGTGTTAAAATATAAAAATACAAAATACATAACAAAAGTATA